>NC_056747.1:209306001-209517157 GCF_019279795.1 Protopterus annectens | reverse complement strand
TTCACAATATCCTGCATATATGTACAATCTCTATACAGCTTCACAATATCCTGCATATATGTACAATCTCTATACAGCTTCACAATATCCTGCATATATGTACAATCTCTATACAGCTTCACAATATCCTGCATATATGTACAATCTCTATACAGCTTCACAATATCCTGCATATATGTGCAATCTCTATACAGCTTCACAATATCCTGCATATATGTACAATCTCTATACAGCTTCACAATATCCTGCATATATGTGCAATCTCTATACAGCTTCACAATATCCTGCATATATGTACAATCTCTATACAGCTTCACAATATCCTGCATATATGTACAATCTCTATACAGCTTCACAATATCCTGCATATATGTACAATCTCTATACAGCTTCACAATATCCTGCATATATGTACAATCTCTATACAGCTTCACAATATCCTGCATATATGTGCAATCTCTATACAGCTTCACAATATCCTGCATATATGTACAATCTCTATACAGCTTCACAATATCCTGCATATATGTACAATCTCTATACAGCTTCACAATATCCTGCATATATGTGCAATCTCTATACAGCTTCACAATATCCTGCATATATGTACAATCTCTATACAGCTTCACAATATCCTGCATATATGTACAATCTCTATACAGCTTCACAATATCCTGCATATATGTACAATCTCTATACAGCTTCACAATATCCTGCATATATGTACAATCTCTATACAGCTTCACAATATCCTGCATATATGTACAATCTCTATACAGCTTCACAATATCCTGCATATATGTACAATCTCTATACAGCTTCACAATATCCTGCATATATGTACAATCTCTATACAGCTTCACAATATCCTGCATATATGTGCAATCTCTATACAGCTTCACAATATCCTGCATATATGTACAATCTCTATACAGCTTCACAATATCCTGCATATATGTACAATCTCTATACAGCTTCACAATATCCTGCATATATGTACAATCTCTATACAGCTTCACAATATCCTGCATATATGTACAATCTCTATACAGCTTCACAATATCCTGCATATATGTACAATCTCTATACAGCTTCACAATATCCTGCATATATGTACAATCTCTATACAGCTTCACAATATCCTGCATATATGTACAATCTCTATACAGCTTCACAATATCCTGCATATATGTACAATCTCTATACAGCTTCACAATATCCTGCATATATGTGCAATCTCTATACAGCTTCACAATATCCTGCATATATGTGCAATCTCTATACAGCTTCACAATATCCTGCATATATGTACAATCTCTATACAGCTTCACAATATCCTGCATATATGTACAATCTCTATACAGCTTCACAATATCCTGCATATATGTACAATCTCTATACAGCTTCACAATATCCTGCATATATGTACAATCTCTATACAGCTTCACAATATCCTGCATATATGTACAATCTCTATACAGCTTCACAATATCCTGCATATATGTACAATCTCTATACAGCTTCACAATATCCTGCATATATGTACAATCTCTATACAGCTTCACAATATCCTGCATATATGTACAATCTCTATACAGCTTCACAATATCCTGCATATATGTACAATCTCTATACAGCTTCACAATATCCTGCATATATGTGCAATCTCTATACAGCTTCACAATATCCTGCATATATGTACAATCTCTATACAGCTTCACAATATCCTGCATATATGTACAATCTCTATACAGCTTCACAATATCCTGCATATATGTACAATCTCTATACAGCTTCACAATATCCTGCATATATGTACAATCTCTATACAGCTTCACAATATCCTGCATATATGTACAATCTCTATACAGCTTCACAATATCCTGCATATATGTACAATCTCTATACAGCTTCACAATATCCTGCATATATGTACAATCTCTATACAGCTTCACAATATCCTGCATATATGTACAATCTCTATACAGCTTCACAATATCCTGCATATATGTACAATCTCTATACAGCTTCACAATATCCTGCATATATGTACAATCTCTATACAGCTTCACAATATCCTGCATATATGTACAATCTCTATACAGCTTCACAATATCCTGCATATATGTACAATCTCTATACAGCTTCACAATATCCTGCATATATGTACAATCTCTATACAGCTTCACAATATCCTGCATATATGTACAATCTCTATACAGCTTCACAATATCCTGCATATATGTACAATCTCTATACAGCTTCACAATATCCTGCATATATGTGCAATCTCTATACAGCTTCACAATATCCTGCATATATGTGCAATCTCTATACAGCTTCACAATATCCTGCATATATGTACAATCTCTATACAGCTTCACAATATCCTGCATATATGTACAATCTCTATACAGCTTCACAATATCCTGCATATATGTACAATCTCTATACAGCTTCACAATATCCTGCATATATGTGCAATCTCTATACAGCTTCACAATATCCTGCATATATGTACAATCTCTATACAGCTTCACAATATCCTGCATATATGTACAATCTCTATACAGCTTCACAATATCCTGCATATATGTACAATCTCTATACAGCTTCACAATATCCTGCATATATGTACAATCTCTATACAGCTTCACAATATCCTGCATATATGTACAATCTCTATACAGCTTCACAATATCCTGCATATATGTACAATCTCTATACAGCTTCACAATATCCTGCATATATGTACAATCTCTATACAGCTTCACAATATCCTGCATATATGTACAATCTCTATACAGCTTCACAATATCCTGCATATATGTACAATCTCTATACAGCTTCACAATATCCTGCATATATGTACAATCTCTATACAGCTTCACAATATCCTGCATATATGTACAATCTCTATACAGCTTCACAATATCCTGCATATATGTACAATCTCTATACAGCTTCACAATATCCTGCATATATGTACAATCTCTATACAGCTTCACAATATCCTGCATATATGTACAATCTCTATACAGCTTCACAATATCCTGCATATATGTACAATCTCTATACAGCTTCACAATATCCTGCATATATGTACAATCTCTATACAGCTTCACAATATCCTGCATATATGTGCAATCTCTATACAGCTTCACAATATCCTGCATATATGTACAATCTCTATACAGCTTCACAATATCCTGCATATATGTACAATCTCTATACAGCTTCACAATATCCTGCATATATGTACAATCTCTATACAGCTTCACAATATCCTGCATATATGTACAATCTCTATACAGCTTCACAATATCCTGCATATATGTACAATCTCTATACAGCTTCACAATATCCTGCATATATGTACAATCTCTATACAGCTTCACAATATCCTGCATATATGTACAATCTCTATACAGCTTCACAATATCCTGCATATATGTACAATCTCTATACAGCTTCACAATATCCTGCATATATGTACAATCTCTATACAGCTTCACAATATCCTGCATATATGTACAATCTCTATACAGCTTCACAATATCCTGCATATATGTACAATCTCTATACAGCTTCACAATATCCTGCATATATGTGCAATCTCTATACAGCTTCACAATATCCTGCATATATGTACAATCTCTATACAGCTTCACAATATCCTGCATATATGTACAATCTCTATACAGCTTCACAATATCCTGCATATATGTACAATCTCTATACAGCTTCACAATATCCTGCATATATGTACAATCTCTATACAGCTTCACAATATCCTGCATATATGTGCAATCTCTATACAGCTTCACAATATCCTGCATATATGTACAATCTCTATACAGCTTCACAATATCCTGCATATATGTACAATCTCTATACAGCTTCACAATATCCTGCATATATGTACAATCTCTATACAGCTTCACAATATCCTGCATATATGTGCAATCTCTATACAGCTTCACAATATCCTGCATATATGTACAATCTCTATACAGCTTCACAATATCCTGCATATATGTACAATCTCTATACAGCTTCACAATATCCTGCATATATGTACAATCTCTATACAGCTTCACAATATCCTGCATATATGTGCAATCTCTATACAGCTTCACAATATCCTGCATATATGTACAATCTCTATACAGCTTCACAATATCCTGCATATATGTACAATCTCTATACAGCTTCACAATATCCTGCATATATGTACAATCTCTATACAGCTTCACAATATCCTGCATATATGTACAATCTCTATACAGCTTCACAATATCCTGCATATATGTACAATCTCTATACAGCTTCACAATATCCTGCATATATGTACAATCTCTATACAGCTTCACAATATCCTGCATATATGTACAATCTCTATACAGCTTCACAATATCCTGCATATATGTACAATCTCTATACAGCTTCACAATATCCTGCATATATGTACAATCTCTATACAGCTTCACAATATCCTGCATATATGTACAATCTCTATACAGCTTCACAATATCCTGCATATATGTACAATCTCTATACAGCTTCACAATATCCTGCATATATGTACAATCTCTATACAGCTTCACAATATCCTGCATATATGTACAATCTCTATACAGCTTCACAATATCCTGCATATATGTACAATCTCTATACAGCTTCACAATATCCTGCATATATGTACAATCTCTATACAGCTTCACAATATCCTGCATATATGTACAATCTCTATACAGCTTCACAATATCCTGCATATATGTACAATCTCTATACAGCTTCACAATATCCTGCATATATGTACAATCTCTATACAGCTTCACAATATCCTGCATATATGTGTAGTCTCTATACAGGTTCACATTATCCTGCATATATGTACAATCTCTATACAGCTTCACAATATCCTGCATATATGTACAATCTCTATACAGCTTCACAATATCCTGCATATATGTACAATCTCTATACAGCTTCACAATATCCTGCATATATGTACAATCTCTATACAGCTTCACAATATCCTGCATATATGTACAATCTCTATACAGCTTCACAATATCCTGCATATATGTACAATCTCTATACAGCTTCACAATATCCTGCATATATGTACAATCTCTATACAGCTTCACAATATCCTGCATATATGTACAATCTCTATACAGCTTCACAATATCCTGCATATATGTACAATCTCTATACAGCTTCACAATATCCTGCATATATGTACAATCTCTATACAGCTTCACAATATCCTGCATATATGTACAATCTCTATACAGCTTCACAATATCCTGCATATATGTACAATCTCTATACAGCTTCACAATATCCTGCATATATGTACAATCTCTATACAGCTTCACAATATCCTGCATATATGTGCAATCTCTATACAGCTTCACAATATCCTGCATATATGTACAATCTCTATACAGCTTCACAATATCCTGCATATATGTACAATCTCTATACAGCTTCACAATATCCTGCATATATGTACAATCTCTATACAGCTTCACAATATCCTGCATATATGTACAATCTCTATACAGCTTCACAATATCCTGCATATATGTACAATCTCTATACAGCTTCACAATATCCTGCATATATGTACAATCTCTATACAGCTTCACAATATCCTGCATATATGTACAATCTCTATACAGCTTCACAATATCCTGCATATATGTACAATCTCTATACAGCTTCACAATATCCTGCATATATGTACAATCTCTATACAGCTTCACAATATCCTGCATATATGTACAATCTCTATACAGCTTCACAATATCCTGCATATATGTGCAATCTCTATACAGCTTCACAATATCCTGCATATATGTACAATCTCTATACAGCTTCACAATATCCTGCATATATGTACAATCTCTATACAGCTTCACAATATCCTGCATATATGTACAATCTCTATACAGCTTCACAATATCCTGCATATATGTACAATCTCTATACAGCTTCACAATATCCTGCATATATGTACAATCTCTATACAGCTTCACAATATCCTGCATATATGTACAATCTCTATACAGCTTCACAATATCCTGCATATATGTACAATCTCTATACAGCTTCACAATATCCTGCATATATGTACAATCTCTATACAGCTTCACAATATCCTGCATATATGTACAATCTCTATACAGCTTCACAATATCCTGCATATATGTACAATCTCTATACAGCTTCACAATATCCTGCATATATGTGCAATCTCTATACAGCTTCACAATATCCTGCATATATGTACAATCTCTATACAGCTTCACAATATCCTGCATATATGTGCAATCTCTATACAGCTTCACAATATCCTGCATATATGTACAATCTCTATACATCTTCACAATATCCTGCATATATGTACAATCTCTATACAGCTTCACAATATCCTGCATATATGTACAATCTCTATACAGCTTCACAATATCCTGCATATATGTACAATCTCTATACAGCTTCACAATATCCTGCATATATGTACAATCTCTATACAGCTTCACAATATCCTGCATATATGTACAATCTCTATACAGCTTCACAATATCCTGCATATATGTACAATCTCTATACAGCTTCACAATATCCTGCATATATGTACAATCTCTATACAGCTTCACAATATCCTGCATATATGTACAATCTCTATACAGCTTCACAATATCCTGCATATATGTACAATCTCTATACAGCTTCACAATATCCTGCATATATGTACAATCTCTATACAGCTTCACAATATCCTGTATACACGTACAATCCCTATACAGCTTCACAATATCCTGCATATATGTACAATCTCTACAGCTTCACAATATCCTGCATATATGTACAATATCTATACAGCTTCACAATATCCTGCATATATGTGCAATCTCTATACAGCTTCACAATATCCTGCATATATGTACAATCTCTATACAGCTTCACAATATCCTGCATATATGTACAATCTCTATACAGCTTCACAATATCCTGCATATATGTACAATCTCTATACAGCTTCACAATATCCTGCATATATGTACAATCTCTATACAGCTTCACAATATCCTGCATATATGTACAATCTCTATACAGCTTCACAATATCCTGCATATATGTACAATCTCTATACAGCTTCACAATATCCTGCATATATATGTACAATCTCTATACAGCTTCACAATATCCTGCATATATGTACAATCTCTATACAGCTTCACAATATCCTGCATATATGTGCAATCTCTATACAGCTTCACAATATCCTGCATATATGTACAATCTCTATACAGCTTCACAATATCCTGCATATATGTACAATCTCTATACAGCTTCACAATATCCTGCATATATGTACAATCTCTATACAGCTTCACAATATCCTGCATATATGTACAATCTCTATACAGCTTCACAATATCCTGCATATATGTACAATCTCTATACAGCTTCACAATATCCTGCATATATGTACAATCTCTATACAGCTTCACAATATCCTGCATATATGTACAATCTCTATACAGCTTCACAATATCCTGCATATATGTACAATCTCTATACAGCTTCACAATATCCTGCATATATGTACAATCTCTATACAGCTTCACAATATCCTGCATATATGTACAATCTCTATACAGCTTCACAATATCCTGCATATATGTACAATCTCTATACAGCTTCACAATATCCTGCATATATGTACAATCTCTATACAGCTTCACAATATCCTGCATATATGTACAATCTCTATACAGCTTCACAATATCCTGCATATATGTACAATCTCTATACAGCTTCACAATATCCTGCATATATGCATATATGTACAATCTCTATACAGCTTCACAATATCCTGCATATATGTACAATCTCTATACAGCTTCACAATATCCTGCATATATGTACAATCTC
Source organism: Protopterus annectens (assembly GCF_019279795.1). Lineage (NCBI taxonomy): Eukaryota > Metazoa > Chordata > Ceratodontiformes > Protopteridae > Protopterus > Protopterus annectens. The sequence goes on along the minus strand of NC_056747.1, from coordinate 209,509,201 downwards.
TATACAGCTTCACAATATCCTGCATATATGTACAATCTCTATACAGCTTCACAATATCCTGCATATATGTACAATCTCTATACAGCTTCACAATATCCTGCATATATGTGCAATCTCTATACAGCTTCACAATATCCTGCATATATGTACAATCTCTATACAGCTTCACAATATCCTGCATATATGTACAATCTCTATACAGCTTCACAATATCCTGCATATATGTACAATCTCTATACAGCTTCACAATATCCTGCATATATGTACAATCTCTATACAGCTTCACAATATCCTGCATATATGTACAATCTCTATACAGCTTCACAATATCCTGCATATATGTACAATCTCTATACAGCTTCACAATATCCTGCATATATGTGCAATCTCTATACAGCTTCACAATATCCTGCATATATGTACAATCTCTATACAGCTTCACAATATCCTGCATATATGTACAATCTCTATACAGCTTCACAATATCCTGCATATATGTACAATCTCTATACAGCTTCACAATATCCTGCATATATGTGCAATCTCTATACAGCTTCACAATATCCTGCATATATGTACAATCTCTATACAGCTTCACAATATCCTGCATATATGTACAATCTCTATACAGCTTCACAATATCCTGCATATATGTGCAATCTCTATACAGCTTCACAATATCCTGCATATATGTGCAATCTCTATACAGCTTCACAATATCCTGCATATATGTACAATCTCTATACAGCTTCACAATATCCTGCATATATGTACAATCTCTATACAGCTTCACAATATCCTGCATATATGTACAATCTCTATACAGCTTCACAATATCCTGCATATATGTACAATCTCTATACAGCTTCACAATATCCTGCATATATGTACAATCTCTATACAGCTTCACAATATCCTGCATATATGTACAATCTCTATACAGCTTCACAATATCCTGCATATATGTGCAATCTCTATACAGCTTCACAATATCCTGCATATATGTACAATCTCTATACAGCTTCACAATATCCTGCATATATGTGCAATCTCTATACAGCTTCACAATATCCTGCATATATGTACAATCTCTATACAGCTTCACAATATCCTGCATATATGTACAATCTCTATACAGCTTCACAATATCCTGCATATATGTGCAATCTCTATACAGCTTCACAATATCCTGCATATATGTACAATCTCTATACAGCTTCACAATATCCTGCATATATGTACAATCTCTATACAGCTTCACAATATCCTGCATATATGTGCAATCTCTATACAGCTTCACAATATCCTGCATATATGTACAATCTCTATACATCTTCACAATATCCTGCATATATGTACAATCTCTATACAGCTTCACAATATCCTGCATATATGTGCAATCTCTATACAGCTTCACAATATCCTGCATATATGTACAATCTCTATACAGCTTCACAATATCCTGCATATATGTGCAATCTCTATACAGCTTCACAATATCCTGCATATATGTACAATCTCTATACAGCTTCACAATATCCTGCATATATGTACAATCTCTATACAGCTTCACAATATCCTGCATATATGTACAATCTCTATACAGCTTCACAATATCCTGCATATATGTGCAATCTCTATACAGCTTCACAATATCCTGCATATATGTACAATCTCTATACAGCTTCACAATATCCTGCATATATGTGCAATCTCTATACAGCTTCACAATATCCTGCATATATGTACAATCTCTATACAGCTTCACAATATCCTGCATATATGTACAATCTCTATACAGCTTCACAATATCCTGCATATATGTACAATCTCTATACAGCTTCACAATATCCTGCATATATGTGCAATCTCTATACAGCTTCACAATATCCTGCATATAGGTTCATAGGTTCATACTAGGCTATCTGCCCTAGGGCATTTATAAGCCTAGCCAGAATGTGTTTGGCTTTCGCCACCCATTTTAAATTTATTTTGCTATGCCCTTTTTCTAGGTTAGTATACTGTGCCTCTGTCTAACAGTGACACAGAAGTGATACCCGGGGTAAACCTACGATCTCCCATCCACTCATCAAGATTCCTCTTGAAGAGAGTCAATGAGGGACTCTGCCTAACCTGGACTGGGATTTTATTCCAGAGTGAAGGGAGCCTCTGGGTTATGAATCTGTCCCTCCAGCATGTCCTATTTATTTCAGTGCTGAGGTTCAAGTCTCTCGAGCACGTAGCTCGATGGGATTTGTATTTTCTGAGGTGCAGCATGTCCATTAATTCCGGGTTAGACATGGCTTTATACGTCAGGCACAGATCGCCTCTGAACAGGCGGTATGCCACTGAGTAGAGCTGGAGTTTTTTTAACCGGGGAGCATATGGCTTCTGTTTGAGCCCTTTGATCCTCTTGGTGAGGTACTTTTGGGGTCTTTCCAGTTGCTGCATGTGTCTGGTAAGGTACATCCCAAAAGGGGCATTGTACTCAATTATGGGCCTGATGAGGGATAAGTAAAGAGGCACGATGACATCCCCTGATCTAGATGTGAATCCCTTCATGATTAGGTGGGCTATATAAAATGTTTTTTCTAACCACTTTGGCCACGTGGTTGTCAAATGAGAGATTGCTATCAACTTGGGGCCCCAGGTCCCTAATTACTTCTTCTGTACTTAATGGATTACCGCCTATGTGGTAATTTGTGGGCACTTTGTTTTTGCCAAAGGGGATGACTTTACACTTTTTGGCATTTAGCTTGAGGCCATGGCTCTGGCACCAGTTGTCTGTTTCTATGAGGCCCTTTTGGAGGATGCTTGTGTCGGCTGGAGAGTCGATTATGGCGCCCAGTTTGCAGTCAACTGCGAACTTGGTCAGCCACAGTCCTTCCGTATTGGCCTGTACCTCCGAGAAATATATAGCGAACAAGAGAGGTCCCAGGACTGAGCCTTGTGGGACACCACTTGTAACTGGTTTGGAGTCTGACATGGCTCCAGCAATTCTAACCATGTGGGTTCTATCCTTGAGCCAGTTTGCAATCCATCTAGTGACATAGGGGTTTATATTTAAGCTGGTGAGCTTATCGATAATGCCCGAGTGGGGTATTGTATCGAAGGCTTTTGTGAGGTCCAGGTAGGCTGTGTGGACCACCTTCCCCTCGTCAATGGCCTTGGTGACTGTTTCAAAGAAATCAACCAGGTTTAAGAGGCAGGATCTGCCCTTAACAAAGCTGAACTGGGTAGGATCCAGTGTTTGTAGGTCCTCAATATCTTTATTTATTAGGTCCATGATCCTTTACATAGCTTTGCAGACCAAGCTAGTCAGGCTTATGGGGCGATAGTTTCCAGGATCCGTTGAGGCACCACCTTTATGGAGAGGGACCACTGTTGCTGTACGCCACTGTTTGGGAACATATCCTGTAGTAAGGCTGAGATTGAACAGTAGTTTTATGTTTGGGTTTAGCTCTTCTTGGAGTTCATGTAGGGCGCGAGCCGGCACACCGTCTGGTCCCATTGATGCTGTGTTTTTTGCTTTGGAGAGGGCGGCTCTTACCTGAACATCTGAGATGTCAGGGGGGCAGCATTCTGCTGGGATAGATATTTGCCCATTTGGTGGGGATGGGGGCGGAGAAGTTTGCGCTGAACCTGTCAGCTAAGATGTTGGCAGTGTCTGTGGGTTCGGTGTATTTTTTGTCATTTTGGACTAATTCTGAGCATATCTGGGAATTACCACCCAGGTTCCTAACATAACTAAAGAAAGCCTTGTGATTATCCTTAGTGTCCTGTGCAATTTTTCTCTCGAAGCTGGCCTTAGACAATTTTTTATGTGCCTGTAGTTTTTTGCTAATACTGATCAGTGATGCCTTCCCTTTTTGGGATTTTGCTCTATCATTTAGTAGCTTCCTCTTTCTATTGTATAGTTTGTTTATGGCTGGGGTCCACCAGACTGGACGTCTGCCTTTGGAGGATTGGGCCTTGGTTTTATTTGGGATCACATGATCAATGCATTCCTGAAGGTGTTCATAGAATGCATTTATAAAGGATTCTTCGGTCTGTGCTGTATTTTCCAAAGGCCCGGGGGCTTTGAAGGATTCCACCTCAGTTTTGAGGAGTGTGAAATTTGCTTTAGAGAAGTTTTTCACTGTGGTTTTCTTGGCAGGGGGTGGGGTCGGGATGTGAATATCCAGTGAGATTAGTTTATGGTCTGATCTTACCAGTGAGGGATACACTTCTGGTCTGGAGCATAGAGTCCCCATGTTGGTGATGATCAGGTCCAGTATGTTTTCCCCTCTTGTGGGAGTGGTAACAAGTTGTTCCATAGCATTTGAGTTAATAAATTCTAGGAACCTTTGGGCTAGGGTGTTGGAGCTAGAGTAATGCTCCCAGTCTATGTTTGGGTAGTTGAAGTAGCCCAATATAATGGTGTTTGGAGAGACCTTCATATTTTCCAGTGTTCTCAGGAAGGCCGAGTGGGGTTCCTGGGTTTGGGAGGGTGGTCTGTAGCAGGCTATAAACTGGAAGGCAGTTTTACCCACTGTTAGTTGCACATGGATAGTCTCTGATGCTTCGTGCTTTGCCACCAACCTGGAGGTGTGGGTATCTTTGATGAATATCGATACTCCCCCTCCTTTTGTGGTTCGGTCCAAGTTTTGGGGCTGAAAAGCATGGTATGAGGTATAACCTGGTAGTGCTGGGGTGCTCTCAGGAGCCCTGAACCAGGTTTCTGTTACTGCACAGATATCGATGCTCTCCATGCTAAGGAGAGTTTCAAGTGCGTGCATCTTGAGGTTTAGACTTCTGGCGTTGAGTAGCATTACTCTTAGTTTCTTATCCCTTGTGATACCTATGGAGGTGGGTTTGTCTTTTGAGCCTTGCCTAAAAAAGGCACTATGGGGGTACAATCTCTATACATCTTCGCAATATCCCGCATATATGTGCAATCTCTATACAGCTTCACAATATCCTGCATATATGTGCAATCTCTATACAGCTTCACAATATCCTGCATATATGTGCAATCTCTATACAGCTTCACAATATCCTGCATATATGTACACTCTCTATACAGCTTCACAATATCCTGCATATATGTACAATCTCTATACAGCTTCACAATATCCTGCATATATGTATAGTCTATATACAGCTTCACAATATCCTGCATATATGTACAATCTATACAGCTTCACAATATCCTGCATATATGTATAGTCTCTATACAGCTTTACAATATCCTGCATACATGTACAATCTCTATACAGCTTCACAATATCCTGCACATATGTACAATCTCTATACAGCTTCATTTTGTTTCACTGCAGTGCTAATTGCCATAAAACTATCTGTTTCTTCCCCTGAATCCCATTCTTTGCCTCTAAATGGTTTTCTCCCCTGAAACTCATCCTTTACTACAACTCTCTCCTCATATCCAAGTTAACTCATATTCTATCCAATTGTTTTTAAAACTTAAGTGTCAATCTTTCTGTTTGACTTATTGTAAATCAATTTATGTGTATATTTGTAACTGCTTCTATGTAGATTTCCCATCAAATTGAAAAGTTTTTCTCCCTGGCATATGCTGAAAATGTTTTTTTTTTTAATGACTCGGCCAGACCTTCCCAATTAAGAAATGTAACTAACTAAGCATATAAATAAATAGATAAATAAACTCAGAAACAAGGCTGGGTCTGAATTGCATCTAAAAGTCTGGTGAAGAATTGCAAATCTAATATTTTATGATTCATTATATTACATAGCTTTGAAAGCAAAAAAACACAAGTTGTCTATCTACTTTGCACTATTTGTGTAGCCACTGCCTTTCATATGTCCACACTATGACTCATTTCTTAGGCTGCCACCCATCCCAGGGTTTCTTTTTCATGTTGTCATCTTACAGTCTACTACCTGGTCAGATAACTTGTTCTATGTATCCATTACATCTTTAGGACTAAAAGTATTTCCTTTTGTCTAGGTCGAACTCTGTACCTTTAACTTTATAGGCATGCTCTTCCATCCCCTTCTGTCTGTCTTTCCTGTTGAGATGTATGCCATCTCACTGTCCTTTTAGTGTCTTGTACTTCATCATAAACGTATCTGTGTTTGCTGAGATCAAAGGATGGTGATGCAATACATAATAAATACAGTAAAATGGCTGCCAAGCTTAGCTGGCATTAGATAAGAAGGAAGAATTAAAGGAATGTAATGGAAAAATGCATACATGTTTGCTACTTCCTATGCAATGAAAAAACACTGACTGTTCATTGATTCAAGCGTGCCCCCTCATCTTATGCACACCAGCTGGTGCAGAATGAAAGAATAGTATGAACAATAAGGTGTTCCTCACCTGTATGCATTAGACTGTTCTATTATGAGACCATTTATATGAAGATGCCATAGGACTGCGCATGTTTAAGGCAAGATATTTATACAGATATGTGACTTGTCAGTAATATACAAATGCTATACATTTTACAGCTCTAGGATTATTTATTTATTTATTTTTTTATTTTTCTTAGCCTTTCTTTCCTTAATCTAGAACTTCTGCCCCTTAAAAATACATACAACTTTCCTCTAGTAACCATAAGAGTGGTCTGAAATGAAACCATTGGTAAGAATTCAGTGGTCCGGGGTAATTACAGTGAAAGTCACTGAAGTAGTCAGTACTGGGGCACTTTCCTAAAGTTAACTAGGAATTCATGAAACAATAAATTTATAAAGAGTTTTTGCCTTTATGAAGATAGAGCAAAAAAAACTGAGAAATGACAGGTGACAGGAAGACCGTGTGTTTCATAATAATAATTGAATTTAGCTCCTTGAGATAAATAAGCAGAAAAAATAGCAATCATTCACAAGCTAATATTTGTTTTCTGTGAGTATCCTCTTTTGTGAAACCTTTTATTGATGCACTGAATATTCACAGGCCTTGGCAACGGGATAAGAAAGTTTTAGTTAGTAATATATAATAGACAAAATATGCAGGAAAAATAATTTTCTTTAATTTTTTTTCCAACTACAGTATATATTAAATTGGTCACATCAACTGGCTGTTTAGGTGTATTTATTTAGGACTTCACACTATAGGTTCTTGCCATTTTTTTTAATTTCATACACATTTATTTCAGAAAGACACTGCAGTCAGCATGAGGGCTTTGGACAGTATAACACATTTTTATTCTGTAGCCATTTAGACTGCCACTAGAGCTTTTAATACAACTGACAAAATAATGCAGCATGCCATTTGTCATTATTATTTATTCATTCACAGTACACAGCAGAAATCAAGCTGGTGAACTGCGAGAGGTAAGATGCTAGTGTCACTATTAACATTTCTGTCTTTTATTTTATGTTTACCAGCATCATAAATGATATTGGAGGCTGTCAGATTTCCTCAGGCATTTAACAGTTCCATGCAATTCTGTAGTGCTGTGCTCTTGGAGGTTTTAATAATAAGCCTACCAGCTTCTACACCTTGTAATCTGCTGTCTGAACTGGCTGACTCTCAGTGTTTTAACATAATGCATAATGTTAAGTTAGTCAACCAGGAAATGCATACATGTTGTCAAATGGAACTAGTGGAGGGGGTGTAGAAAACGTAAACTAAGCTTAAAGTTATTGTGGTATTTTACTACTATTATCGTAGATGAATCCTTTTATTAAACATTTTAAAATAAGCTAGGTATAGATTTCTTTTCAGTTGAGTCTTACTAATTTTAAACTGAAGCCAATTGTTGTACCTTTAAAACACTATCTGCTAAAGGGAAAACTTCAAAGCCTAAATGTACTTCAAGTGATCTTGTAATCTTGAAAGAAAGTAATTGGCAGGACTTGACCATTCATGATGAAAGTTACAACTCTGAAGCATTTTTATTCAGAAAAAAAATAAATGATCAGTTGGGTACAAATTTGTATTATCATAAACGTTGTTTCCCTAGAGTTGTCACAAAGACTACATTAGAGAGGTTTCTCATAAAATAAATAAATAAATAAATAAATAAGATCAACAAGCACAAATAATCATTTAAGCGAGAAAATGTATATTTCCCTCAAAGAAAGTAAACAGTATTACTTAACAGAGTCAAAAGAAGTAATACATGCAAGTGGCAGTTAAAACAAATAGCGATACGATGAAATTAATAGTGCACTAGAAAATAAAATGGCTGGGATGCATTGGTATACAGTACATATTGCAGTGTTAATTGGCATGGTAACAGCTATGTGCAAGGTATCTGTAAATTTAGGACAATGCCTATAAATGGCTGCCTTGTGGAGTGAATTCCTTGGCTAATAGTACTGAATAGGCATACAGCACTCATCAGAGAATCCCAGTCGATGTCGCTACAAATCTGCAAATTCCAGGTCTTCATATTTTTGATGCACAATTATTCATTGTCTGTGTTCACTGTGAACTACCTATTTTCTTAAATGAAGAAATTATGAAATGACATATTACTGGGGACAAGAAACCTGAAAGATCCTTTTCTCTCCATGGCTGGTGAGAAGGTTTATGGTATAAACCAAGTATTAACAGAAACTGAGGATATTTGTATAACAGTAGGAAACAAATTAATAATGTATTACACACCACTAAAACAAAGTTAACAGTGTCCTTCCAGATAAATATACATTTGACTTATGAGAGTTTAAGTTTAGAAAACTTCACAGGTAAATACAAATTCAAAAACCAGAATATGTAAAATCATTATACATCTCTAAACTCTCATCATATCAAGGCTTTCCATTTAGAAATACTATTTAGAATAATTGGGTAATTCAGATGCAGATATTGATTTGCATTTCATTTCAGGTGCCATTTTAACTTGTTGATCTCCATCAATGCATCATAATCATCCCTTGGGATCAGATGTAATGCAAACTCCAATGTACTCTTCCTTCCACATAGCATGACACTTTCAGTTTACTTTTCTTTACAAAGACTTAAGTAAAGTATTCATTCAGGATGTCTTTTTCCCCAATTATCTCTTTCTGGATATCACAAAGCTTGTACATGCCTCTCTCTCCCTTCATGTTTTTGCTCTAAATCTCAAAAATCCTTTGTTCCTAAAATATAATGAATGTAATGAATAATTTTTCATTCTAAATTATCCAGGAAAAGCCCCATTCTTCTGATTTATAATCATCTGAATTTACAAAACTCTATTATACTGAAACAGGAACCTAACTGCTTAAAGAATATCTAAGAATTTACAGACAACAATAAAGCAAAGGTTGGATAAAGGATCAACCAAGTACAGCAAATCCAGTGATACAAACCGCTATGCCAAACACCAAACAAAGAAATAAATGTATTAGGAACAGCAAAACGTTCAGACTATCACCCTTTCTTTGAAGCATTTAGAAAGGGTGATGGCCTGAAAGCTTTGCTGAGCCTAATAAATTTGTCTGGTGTTTGGAGTAAAGTATCTAAGAATTTGCCTGCAGATATTACCTGAAGTACAGTTTGGAGGCTGGCAAAATACCTACACAATTAACTATAGTAAGGTGCTGTCAGGACACCTCATTGTTCAGTTTAGTGATGAGGACTTCAGTCATACTCCATGCCAAAATTAATAGAGTTGGTTTGGACAGACTAGCTAAAATGGTGAGCCCTGAACAAGTTAGGAATCCTTACACAATAATTTCTCAGAGGTGCGGAAGTTTCACTTGTGTTGCACTGTGCTTACAGTAAGAAGAAGACATTGTTAGCACAGAGCATAGCCATCAATTCAAGCAGGCTTATAGGTAATGAAAGAGTACAAGATCAACAAAAAGATTCAGGTAAAAAGCTGCAAAGTACCTAAGAATGATCATTACCTCACAAGTGTACAATATCTGTTACTCTAAATTTCTTATCTATCTGGGTGATAAACCAAAGGAAGCAAAACAGCACCCTTTAAGTTGAAATTTATTTATGGGCTTACATCTAAGCACTAACATAACAGGAATGTTAGAAGCATAAAACTGACAGCATTAAAACACACGTGTAAGAACATTAAAACATAGATTGGTAAAACCAAAGTGCCAGATAAAGCAGTCTGGAACTAATAAAGTTAAATTGCACAAATAAGTTGTTGACTGAAGCATCTCAGTGGCACATTGCTAGCAGATTCTAAGGATTTGTTGTTTAGTAAAAAAAAAAGGAAATCATTTTAGAAGACTTGAGCTGCAGAATCAGAAGTACCAGCTGCCTCATGTGAGGGCAAGCAATGGTCTCTGCTGGTACAGTGGTACCAGCACGTCTTTCTCATGTAGACTCCAGTCATGAAGGGCAAGAAAAATTAGAACAGGAACTTTGTACGTGTCAAAAATCAAACTTGCTGTTAATAAAAGGTTTGTTCTACTAGTATAAAATGCTGGTATTGCTGTATCAGCAGCTGGTCAGTGAAGGTTTGAACTAGCCGCAGATAGTCATTTTCATAGTCTGAAAGCCTTGGGTACAGACAATTGAAACAGTCAAGGTATGATGATGCAAAGACATGCACAACCATAATCAGTACATCAGATGGTAGATGTTGCTTGATCTAGGTAATTTTCCTTAAAACTAAAATGGGACATCTTAATGACTACTGACGTCTGAGACTTCAGTGTCAGTCTGTCATCAAAGATTACTTGAAGATCAGATACCTTGGATAAGTATTACAGCCTATGATCCTGATAAACAACAACATGGCTCAAAGGTGGAAGGTTCATGCCTTTGGTGGTGCATTGATGCCAATGGCTCCCATTTTAGTCACAATGAACTTGAACCAGTTACAAAGCATCCAGTGGTGGATATCACCATCATCATCATCATCATCAGCAAAGGAATTCAGGACCCAAACAAAATCCATTGGGAAGTAGTGGTAAAGCTGTGCATCATCAGTGAAACAGTGATACTTAAGACTTTTCCTTATAATTAGATCTCCCTGAGACAATAGATATATAGTGAAAACAGGGCCCAAAATTGAACCATATGGTACTCCACAGTGCAAAGGGTAGGACGAAGCTGAGTCAGTGACAACTCTTTCAGAGGGACTTTAATTTTTGTCTTAATTTGGTACCATATACACCTAAAAAGAATAACCTGACAAGTTCCCAAGAAGTTGGACGGTATCAGCATAATCCATATTTTGCACATGTACATGGGATTTACTTTGTTGTACTAAGCAGAATATTATGCAAGGGCTTCATGTGAATATGATGTAATTTGAAACCTGAAGCAAGGAAGGGGAGTAGGCGGTTGCCAGATGTCATCCCTCAACGCACAATCACTATCTGTTAATGTGATACACAGTCTATAACTAATCCATATATTATGCGAAATCATGCAAGTGGCTTTCCCAAATGCGTGTATATACGCTTAGCACTATATGAATAAAACACAGGTGACCACAATATTCAGTTACAAAGTGCATGGATTCCTTGTCATAAGCTGCTGACCAGCTAATGAAATTAGCAGCAACAGTTCAAACAACTGGTGACAGAATTTATCATGTTATGATGTGCTTGTTCCATGTTTCTGTGTGGATAATGGTGGAGTCTTGCTGTACCAGCTGATGGGTCAGGGGGTCAATGGGCTACTCACACTTTTTCCATAGAAGTGGCATTATTGGAGCAAATGATTACAGTCTGTCCGATGTATTCAGTTGTGTTGGTTGAATTAGAATTTATACTTATGGCATATCTGTTGGTAGCAGTGGGATTTTGCAAGACAGTTGTTGGCAGTGGTAGAATTCCAACTGATGTCCTTCATAAGCTAGTCAATGACAGGAAGGTCTGTAGAAACTTCAGTGGGATGAGTAAACCCTTCACCAACTAAGGAAAGATAAGAAGTGAGTTTTCTCGGGAAGTTTAGCCTTCTCACAGAACTGGTTCAGACTGACATTTTTTCAGGAACACTCAAATTCCTACCGTAGGTCTTTTGTCAGTGAAGGTTCATTGGCTAGGAAGGAAGGAGGCAGAATGCAGAGATGAACCAACAAATATCTGGTTGGAACCCTTGCAAGTCCTTCTCATCTGAGCTGTTGTAATTGTTTTTACGAGCAACTAGAATATTCTCAAATGCCAGTCAGAGCTCTCGTTTTTCCTACACTAAAATTTATTATTTCTGAAATGGTGAAAACCATTTAAAAGGTAACAGATTTAGACAGAGGGGACTTTACCATGCCTTTGATATAACCAGCATATTGCGGTACTGCAGATTTATCCACAGTTTAATTTTTTTTTTACTTTTGATTTAGAGGCCTTCTGATTTTCTGTTTGAAATTCAGGCCTTTAACTATAACACTGATTCCATGACTTACTGACCTGGAAGCAGAACAGACAAGCCTGATCACTCTGACTTGGGGTTTAGTTTCATGTCAACAGAGCAAAGAAGCTTAAAAGTATGACCATACACACTGCCAAAAACAAGGAACTGGCAGACCACGTGGAATACCTCTGTTTCTTCCTTTGAGCAGGGATAAGGAAGTTCAGGAAAACTGGAGGTTAGAGTTTGTAATGGATTCTTAGATTGACATAAACTTGGATGGCTAAAGGTTTACCCATCATAGCCCTGACAATCATGAAAGTAGAAGCAAGAAAAGCAGATACTGTAGTCTAAGAAAAAAGAACAAACGCAGCATTAATTATTGAAATAGCTACACCTAGTGACTATAATGCCCTACATAAAAAGAAATGTAAAGTTATAAAATAACCAGGATATGCTATCAGAAACTAGAGACATGTGGAATAAAGAAACCCGGATTGTTCTAAAACTAAGAGAAGTAGAAGGGCTAATAAAGAATTTTCTAGCATAATTAATTATGCTACTAGTCCAGTTAACTCCCTATGAATTACAGAAATAAGCAATTCTGGGTACATTGTGGGTGCTGAAAAGACCACTTTTGTTATCAAAGACTGAACAATACTAATTTCATGAGCTTTAATTAATAATTTGACTTAGGACTGGAGTCTGTTCCTGTCATAGCATTAGCACCCCTAAACATTTGAGGACATTACAAATGACACACACTGTGTCTACAGAAGAAGCAAGGACATTTGGTTGATTGTAAATAATGAGACAGTATAGGGAAGAGAGGCAGGGATTCATTTTGCAGGAATATGACTAAACAAACGTCATGCCATACCATGCAACAGTTGTGCTTTGTGTGATAACATGGTATCTATATTATAACATCAAACTAAAACAAGTTTGAACGTTGTAATATTGAACCCTAAAGTCCGAAAGTGGAAAATAGCGAAGCCACAGCACATCAACTTTTTTCCCAGGGAAAAAAAATCAGTGGGCCGTTTTTGGACGTTTTGCTATTTCCTCCACTGTGCTGCAATCTTGGAGTTGGTATATTTAAGTAGGGTGGTTAGGGGGGTGCGGGGATCGAAGCCCCCCACTTCAGTTTAAGTTTAAGGTTAATTTATTTTTTTTTTGGTCACGGAACAGCGATTTTTTTTCCCTGGGAAAAAAAAATCACTGTTCTGTGCTTTAGGTTTTGTTGGGTTTCAGACATAAGGGTTTGATATTACAACGATCTAATTTTTGTAAGTTAGACGTTGTGATATAGACTCAAAAACATGGTATAGTTCTGTTTCATGTTAGATCATGTCATAGTTTTGCTCCATGTTATATTATGCTCGGTTTGATTTTTATGCCATGCTATGGTGCTGCACCATGTTTTACCATGTTGTGTCTCCGCTTCATGTACTACCATGCTATGATTCCATTTCATGTTCTCATGCAATGGTTCAGCTTCATGTTATGACATGCTATGGTTCTGCACCATGTTTTACCATGTTAATTCTGCTTCATGCTTGGTACAACTTCATGTTATGCCATGCTATGGTTCTGCAGTATGTTTTACTGTGTTGTTTATGCTTCATGTGTGGCACAACTTCATGTTATGCCATGCTATGGTTCTACACCATGTTTTACCGTAATGTTACTGCTTCATATAATGCCATGTTATGGTCCTACTTCATGTCATACCATGCTATGATCCCACTTCACGTTATATCATGCTATGGTTCTCTTTGGTGTTATGACATGCTATGGCTCTGCACTGTTTTACTGTTTTGTGTTTCTGCTTCATGTAATGCCATACTATGGATGTGCTTCATATTGCATCATGCTGTGGTCCTGCTTCATGCCATACTATGTCCTTCATGTTATAGCATGCAATGGATTGGCTTCATGTAATGCCATGCTATGGTATACTTTGTCATATCATTCTAAGACTCTGCTTCATGTCATACAATGTGACGGTTCTCCTTCATGTCATAGTATAAGTCTTTGCTTCATGTTATAAAATGCTAGGGTTCTGCATCATATAACTTGCTGTGGTCCTGCTTTGTGCCATCATGTTAGGCTGTGCCATGGTTCTGCTTTACATCACACTATGCTTTGATCCTGCTCCATGTTATGCTATGCTATGGCTCTGCTTCATGTCATATGTTATGGTTCTCCATGTCATAGTATGACATGGTTCTGCTTCATGTTATGTCATGCAGTGGTTTTGCTTCATGTTAGGCTGTGATATATTTCTGCTCCTTGTTATACAATCCTATGATTTTGATTCACATAATAATATGCTATGGTTCTATTTCATGTCATACTCATGTTATGACACTGTTTTGTGTCATACCCATGTTATAGTTCTATTTCATGTCATACAAATGTCATGGTTTATTTCATGTCATACCCATGGTATGGTTCTGTTTCATGTCACATGTATGTTACAGTTCTGTTTTATGTCTTACCAATGTTATGGCTCTAGTTCATGTCATCCAATGTCATGATTCTATTTTATGTTGTACCCATATTACAGTTCTATTTCATGTCATACTAATGTTATGGTTCTGCTTAATGTCTTCCCAATGTTATGGTTCTATTTCATGTCATACCCATGTTATGGTTCAGCTTCACAGCTTCATGTGATACATATATTACAATTCTGTTTCATGTTGTACCAATGTTCTATTTCATGTTGTACCCATATCACAGTTCTATTTCATGTCATACCGATGCTATGGTTCCAGTTCACATCATACTAATCTTATGATCCTGCTTCTTGTCATACCCATGTTAATGTTCTCCATGTCACGCAATGAAATGGTTCTGCTTCATGTTGTAGCATAATGTCACACAATGAAATGGTTCTGCTTCATGTTGTAGCATAATGTCACACAATGAAATGGTTCTGCTTCATGTTGTAGCATAATGTCACGCAATGAAATGGTTCTGCTTCATGTTGTAGCATAATGTCACGCAATGAAATGGTTCTGCTTCATGTTGTAGCATAATGTCACGCAATGAAATGGTTCTGCTTCATGTTGTAGCATAATGTCACACAATGAAATGGTTCTGCTTCATGTTGTAGCATAATGTCCCGCAATGAAATGGTTCTGCTTCATGTTGTAGCATAATGTCACGCAATGAAATGGTTCTGCTTCATGTTGTAGCATAATGTCACGCAATGAAATGGTTCTGCTTCATGTTGTAGCATAATGTCACGCAATGAAATGGTTCTGCTTCATGTTGTAGCATACCGCTATGCTCTTGCTTCCCATCATACCATACTGCTGTTGTGCTTCCTGATGGACCATGCTGTGGTTTTATGAGATGAAGTGAAGACATCTACTGCAAGAGGAAGGTGTGAGAGAGAATCTTTTCAGCCATGACACGAGCCACAAACAGCAACATAAAGTACAAAGAATGCTTACAAAGCAATGATAAAGTTAGGTATACTGTACGATGATTGTACAACTGAAGGTGATTTTACATGATAGGACAGTGCCATTATAGCAATATTGTAATAATACAAGGGAAGACGATATAAAACACCAGCAATTTACAGTAATAAAAGCATTTATAAGACAAATATATATTGCAAATAAAAGAAAAGATAATTACAATAAAAATGCTCTAAAAAGGTATATACAGAAATAGATCAGATTTTTCTGCTAGTGAGATAAAAGGTAAACACAGGGCATCTTTTAACATCTTTTATGGCAGTTTACATAGCCATAAAAATGATGTATCTATGAATATGAAATGCCTATCGAGACATGGTGTGAGGAGGATGCATTGTTTTGAACTTACTTGAGTCATCCACTATTCTATATGTAGGCACGTTTCTGTTCCTCCCTTAGATAGTCCAAGAGCTTACTTGTAAATGGTAGATGCTCTTTACTGCCCCTTACTTCTTGGCAGAGTTATGTGAGACTGGAGAACTGTTCCAAGTGCTGTTTCTCTTATAGCAAGGCTAAAGTTAGGTCTGAACAGCAAGAGTACAGCTTCAATAGATTCCAGTGAGTAGTAAATACTTCTGGACTGGAGTTTCATATTCAAGGAGGAGGAGCAGTACTAAGAGTATAGTAATGTAAAGGTCAGATAATTTAGGTGGAGAGACGTCCTTGCACTTAACTGGCCTTTTAAAAGGGATGTACAGTGGTCGTCCCTTTTCCTTGAATGCACACTACATAAGCTGCTTACAGTATGTGCTTTACATTACCAGCCATCATTCCCATCTGATACTTGGAGAATCAATGTGTTATGTAAAAAGGGAGCAATCAAGGTACTTCTTTAATTAGACGTTCGAAGTAGGGCATGGCCAACAGGTAAGAGGAAACGCTGAAGCCTTGCTACAGTCACCGACTTGAGTCCAGTTGTAGTGAAACATCCTTCTCAGAGGCAGGACATTATGTGCAATGCTCATTTCCCATTATGAAGCTAACTGATGATGGAGAGGTTTCTATTCACAGAAGCTAATTGATGATGAAGATGTTTGCATTCACAATTCTCACACGACTTACTTTAGTGGTCTCACTAGCAGAGGCAGCAGTCACTGCTGACAAACACAGAGACGAGGCAGGCAGAGGTGAAAGAGCTACTAGTAACTTCAGTAATCCTTGTTAAACTTCATATTTTTGTACAGAAAAGATTAATAATTACTTATTTTGTCAATGGAGAGTATTAAGAAAGATGAATTAAATAGATGCAGTGAGAGCTGAAAATGATAGCCTAGTATTGCGCAGACATTACGATTAGAAAGCTGACCACGAATACACAGACAAAATTAGTCGCCACATCTATTTACAAAACCCAGTACTTTGTCTACAACGCTCACTTTCTATGACTGAATATTTGTACATAAAATGGAAGTTCCAGTGCTGACATATTGTGTCCTGTCAAAGGTGTAAAAATATTTGTCGGAGTATGTGTTTTGGAATAATCGCATATGAAATATAAAAGGTAAGGGTAACGCAGTAACGCATTTGGATTTTACAGAATAAACTATCTAACATTTATTTATATTTGGTTAACCGTATTAACCCTACTAGGTGAAGTCTATTTTCAGGTAAAATCTCCCTTATAATGGGTGAATCAAAAAGAGAGCAAAGATTAAAAAGCAGATATTGCATGTGGTTTAAATAAAGCATTATGTAGGCTTTATATAAACTAATGGCAAGGTTATCAGTTATCACACAATAGGTAGTGGTCATCACATTAATATGTTTTAGGCAGGTAGTCACAACATTGTGTTGATAACGTTTGGTCAGTGGTCAGTTTATACCATACATTTTTAAGTCAAAGCACTTGGAGAGTAATAGTTTTTACATGTTTCCTGAACGAAAGGAATTGTTCTAATACTTACATTTGTTGTTTTGGAGCAGACCAATGAAAATGAGAAGCATATTTTAGCGAATGGTCAGATGCAGACTTGTCACCATGCATTAATTCATAAAGCAAAGACATAATAAACTGGTTATCAGTCAGATAAATAGAGTTCCGTTACTTCAGTAAACTGACTAGTGGAAAGATATCAAGAAAGCAACAAGCTTTTCATTATGTACTTCACCAAACTGGTTACTAGAAAGATATCAAGAGAACAAGCACACTTTCCATTATGTTGGCTTTGAAATCCTAATACAGATCAGAGCTAGTAGTCTAAATAAAACATAAAAAAGGAAAACAAATTATAGAACTCTCTGACAGCTGCTGTGCTGAACTGAAAAAAAAAAAGCGGAAGATTAAGCACGATACATACATCTTACAAAAAAAAAAATTGCACGAAATGAAAAAAGGTAAACTGAATATAAGAAATTGTACTTGGTGGGTAATGAATGTCAGAGAAGCCTGGATCAAAAGCAAAGTTACCAACTGAGCTTTGAAATTGTGTAGCCATAGGAGGGAAACAAATCTCCTTCATGAATTCTATGGAAATGTTAAAATTATGAGAAGATGGAATTACATGTTGAGTGCATTCATTTGTCTTGCATCGAGCATTAACAGATTTTTGTCCAATAACTTGGAAAAAAAATACCAATAATCATTACTGCTATGGCAGAGACTTTATTTCATCAGATAAAATATCTGTCACATGAGACGTTCTCGTACAAACATAGATGCCCTGCATCTCTCTGACAACTTACAGAAAAGTAAAAATTACTCTGAACTATTGCCAGTGACAGCTGAAGGCTTATAGAAATATCTCTGATTTAAACAGAATAGAATTTCATAGGGAAGAAGTAAGAAAGTGTAAGCAAACTAACAGCCAAGGTGCACAACTCTAATGATAGTAATACACATGTATGCATAGTGTGGTAATGGTGTGTGTGTGTGTGTGTGTGTGTGTGTGTGTGTGTGTGTGTGTGTGTGTGTGTGTGTGTGTGTGTGTGTGTGTGAGGGAGGATGTGTGTGTATATGCATATGATATGTATGTGCACATGTACGTATATGCATTATGTGGGGACACCCCATATTGCTGAATGTCATTTGTACTGAATGCATTCTATCATGGGTAGACTCACCAAACAGACATTTTGAAAATGATGAACAAGAGAAGATCCCTGAATAACACAGATGGAGATTTTCCCACATTTTCCAATCATGTTCATAGGTTCATACTAGGCTATCTGCCCTAGGGCATTTATAAGCCTAGCCAGAATGTGTTTGGCTTTCGCCACCCATTTTAAATTAATTTTGCTATGCCCTTTTTTGAGGTTAGTATACTGTACCTCTGTCTAACAGTGACACAAAAGTGATACCTGGGGTAAACCTACGATCTCCCATCCACTCATCAAGATTCCCCTTGAAGAGAGTCAATGAGGGACTCTGCCTAACCTGGACTGGGATTTTATTCCAGAGTGAAGGGAGCTTCTGGGTTATGAATCTGTCCCTCCAGCATGTCCTATTTATTTCAGTGCTGAGGTTCAAGTCTCTCAAGCACGTAGCTCGATGGGATTTGGATTTTCTGAGGTGCAGCATGTCCATTAATTCCGGGTTGGACATGGCTTTATACGTCAGGCACAGATCGCCTCTGAGCAGGCGGTATGCCACTGAGTAGAGCTGGAGTTTCTTTAACCGGGCAGCATATGGCATCTGTTTGAGCCCTTTGATCCTCTTGGTGAGGTACTTTTGGGGTCTTTCCAGTTGCTGCAGATGTCTGTTAAGGTACATCCCAAAAGGGGCATTGTACTCAATTATGGGCCTGATGAGGGATGAGTAAAGAGGCACGATGACCTCTCCTGATCTAGATGTGAATCCCTTCATGATTAGGTGGGCTATATAAAATGTTTTTCTAACCACTTTGGCCACGTGGTTGTCGAGAGATTGCTATCAACTTGGGTCCCCAGGTCCCTAATTACTTCTTCTGTACTTAATGGATTACCACCTATGTGGTAATTTGTGGGCACTTTGTTTTTGCCAAAGGGGATGACTATACACTTTTTGGCATTTAGCTTGAGGCCATGGCTCTGGCACCAGTTGTCTGTTTCTATGAGGCCCTTTTGGAGGATGCTTGTGTTAGCTGGAGAGTCGATTATGGTGCCCAGTTTGCATGTGTGATCTTGGAACTGGTATTTTTAAGTTAGGGAGGTTGTAGGGGATGCGGTCCTCAAAAATGTTCTTGTTTAGTTTTCTGTTAGTTGGATATTGTTTAATTTGTTTCTGTGGAATGAGCTTTGGAGAGCGTGCATTTCCAAAACTGTGTCGTGAATATGTATGAGGAAGGGTCTGCATTCCAGTGTCCAGTGTCAGTCGTTTATTCTGATTTGATGGCAGTATCTCCATGTTAATAGGGTTGAAAGATGAGCTTAATTGGCCAGTCAGCTTGATGATATCTTCCCAGTTAGGAATGGTACTGAGACTTTCACCTGAATGCATACATTGATGTGATTGGCAATAACAGCTTTGAATGTAATCCTGCTCCCACAACAGGTATAGTTAAAATGTTAATAGATATGTAGTTAAAATGCAAGAGTAATCTTCTTTATGAAAATAAAGCTTATCTGAAAACAGTAGCTGGGTCTAGTGTGTAAATTTGGATGCACTGGAGTAACATCATTTTAGCTCTGAAAATTGGAATTACAGGAAGATGATTACCTGGGACCAGATCTCTGCATCTGCTGCACACACCTCAAGGCAACAAGTTATTTAGCCTCACTGGTTTTAGTGTCTTTTATTGCTGAAACCAACTATAAAGGTTCACAGCAGTTTAGGTTATACAAGTAAAATGATTTTGATTTTGTGTATGTGTGTTTATACATATATGTATGAATCTCCTACTAATAGTCAATCTACGGAAATGTTGATGTACTTAAAGTTGACAAAAACACATTGATACTCTACAGATCATGCTCCAAGGCTAATCCTTTGAACATGCAACAAAAACAAAATAGTTGTTTTTTTTTTTTAGGGGGGGGGGGCAAGCCCACCTACATACTGCCAGACCAATTGTGTTCAATCAGTTGTGCTTAGATATTCAGTTTTTTAATTGAAGTGACATACACCCATATAATATATATGTATATATATGTGTGTGCATGTGTGCGTGTGTGTGTGTATATATATGAATATATATATATATATATATATATATATATATATATATATTTATATATGTGTGTGTGTGTGTGTATATATATATATATATATATATATATATATATATATATATATATATATATATATATATATATATATATATATATATATATATATACATACATACACACACACACAAATACATACAGGAACACACACATACACACACAGCTGTATGTATTTGTTTGTTGCATAGGGAAAATTGCTAGAAAATTGGAACATAGGGTCTTAGATCATACTTATGCTATTAAAATAAGGGAAGAACATGATGATTTGTAAAAATACTCCATTATTTATTAGAGCTTGATGATGCTTCTGGTTTTCATTTTAGAAAAAAAGTTGAATTAAATGCAAAAGGGGGTAACTTGGGTGTTTACTTAGAAAGTAGCAAATTATTTTGGCAGGGAAAAATCGTCTGTCAACAGTGTACTTCGTTTAAATGCTTACTCAAGTACAACATTCAGATTAAAAGCTAGAAGGACATTATATTGAGGTATCAACAACCATTTTAGTGACTGCCAATAGCCTGTACCCTACTTATTGAAACCACTTTCAGTAAACATCAGAAGAAAATCTTTTGCAGGGTTTAGGCTGCAATTTTCCATGTGGGGGGGGACACTACCCCCTCCCCCCCCCAAAAAAAACTTGTATATACCTACTCAGAGGTCATACAACATTGGAGAGAAGAGAAAAGAAAACTCCACTGTAAGTTATTTCAGCAAGTTTATCTTATTCAATGAGCATTTAGTGAAACAGCTGTCGATAGATTGACAAAGAACAAAGTAATTAGTATATACTAGCCATTTTGTATTTTGTTTTACCTTTTTAAATATTTTCATTTTGGTTTTAGTTACAGTGTGTATTTAAATTTACATATTCTAATAAAGGTTATTTGGAAGGCTGCCTGAAGCCCACAGATGCGGTGGGCCCATCAATTTGGCATTATTTTAACCCTATTACTACAGCCTATGAGGAGAGAGTTCCAAGGCATTTGTGTGAACCAGGAGGTCAGACCTGAGAACAGAAATGATTAGCACTATAAGTTGTAGTTTGAACTTTAAAATGCTAAACATGCTGACCGGTGTTTTTTCGCAGGGTAGGATTAGTTATATTGATTGCTTTGTTTTTGTACTATACAGTACCATCCTGAAGCAGATGTAATTCTCAGTGTTGTTTGCAGTCACTTGTGTTATGTACTGTAGGCAAAAGTCACAATATTTCACATATCACCTGTAATACCACTGAGTATGTTAGCACCTGAAAAGCCTATATGATATTGGTGAAAATTATCAAAACTCTAAATATTAACCTCTGTTTTGTTGATAGCTGTACAAGATCAACAGTCTTCAGTATTGGGGATTATACAACGACCCCCCCATTAATATTAAAAAAACATGCACGCTGATTGGTCAGCGTGCACGTTGTAAATCAGAGTTATAGTAATGGAAAAAGGTCCTGTCGCCCGGTCTATTTCAATTACTATAACTCCTTTTTTTTTTTTTTTTTTTACAGCAATGGAGAATGCAAGATCTCCATAGCTTCACACTGTCTCGCTATGTTAAACTCGTTTAACATAGCGAGACAGCATTAAAAAAAGCAACGGAGATTGCATTCTCCGTTGCTTTTTTAATGCTGTCTCGCTATGTTAAACCCATTTAACATAGCGAAACAGTTTGTAAAAACCAACAGAGATCTTGCTTTCTCTGTTGCTTTTGCCCACAGCTCTAATGTACTGCGTAGGCATACGCATGCACAGTACATCAGAACTGCCGCAGAATACCAGACAGCTGCGGAAGGGCAGCAAGGAGGCATTATACAATGCCATTATTTAAGAAAATTAATAATTATATATTTTTTTCTTAAATAATGTCATTGTATAATAGCAATAACCCATGCCTGGATGTGGGTAATGCTGGATTTACCCACGGTTGGCTTTGTTTGGTCACACGGGCTTCGCCCACGTGAACAAACCATGCCAACTGTGGGTAAATCCAGCATTACTTACACCCAGGTGTGGGTTATTGCTATAATATACACTTTTCCCTGGCATGGGAGGCTAAATTTACCTCAAATTTGGCTTTGTTAGACTTTATTTATCCTCTCATTTTGTTTGTTTAGTTTGATGAGAGTGCTTATATCCTGCTGGGTGCTGCAGCTCCTAATTTTTCCCATGCATTATGTGGGGACACCCCATATTGCTGAATGTCATTTGTACTGAATGCATTCTATCATGGGTAGACTCACCAAACAGACATTTTGAAAATGATGAACAAGAGAAGATCCCTGAATAACACAGATGGAGATTTTCCCACATTTTCCAATCATGTTCATAGGTTCATACTAGGCTATCTGCCCTAGGGCATTTATAAGCCTAGCCAGAATGTGTTTGGCTTTCGCCACCCATTTTAAATTAATTTTGCTATGCCCTTTTTTGAGGTTAGTGGATGTAATGTAGGTATATATCCCAGTCATTTGTAAGGACTCCTGGTCATTCCTCAATAATATCAATAATATTTCATTTGATGAAGGTGACAACTTCCTTACTATCGACGTTGTCGATTTATATACTTCCATTCCTCACCAGGAAGCCATATAGAATGGATTGGTTTAAAACTACAAGAAATGGAAGTCATCCAGAATGAAATTGACATCATAACAGAACTTTTGGATGTCATTCTTGGATCCAATTTCTTCATCTTTGATAATAAATTTTATCTCCAAAAACAAGGGGTGGCCATGGGCTCCCCCTGCGGGGCAAGCGTGGCAAACTTTTTCGTGTCCTTTTGGGAAAATAGATATTTATTGAACAATGTTGAGTTTGAAGACAAAATTCGTTTTTATACACGTTTCCTTGACGGCATTTTTATCTTATTTCATGGGGTTGATACCGATGCGGAAATTTTGTTGCAATATATGAACATGACAACAAGTTTCCTTAGATTTACACATCAGTTTTCTGTCCACGAAACTAATTACCTTGATGTTAATTTAATCAAGGACAGTATTAGTAAATGTTATCTATCTTCTGTACATAGAAAACCCACCTATTGTAATTCTCACCTTCACTTCACTAGTTCACACCCACTAAGACAGAAAAGATCTATTGTGAAGGGACAGGTGGTGAGGGCCGTATGTATGTGCAATACGATTGACTCTTTTAACCAAGAATGTTGTTTTTTGAGGGACCTCTTTCTTAATAGAGATTACCCTAGTACCCTCATCGATAGTATCATTGAAGAGGTAAGGTTTAAACGATCCACTGGTTTTTATAAACCCTTACTTGATGTGAAAGATAGTCAAGGAATTCAAAATGGGAGTCCACTTAATTGTGCAAATGGACCTTTGACAGTGAGTCCAACACTTGGGGACAATGTAGCGAGAGTAGGTGCCGATTACTCCACCAGTTTTATCACTACCTTTAGTGTTGATTCAAAAATGGTATGTGAAACCATCTTTAAAAATTGGCACTTCATTAGTAACGACACTTTTCTCGTAGAGAAATTGGGAGTATGCCCAAAAGTTGTATATAGGAGAGGGCAAAATTTAAAAGAATTGTTACAAAGGAGACCATATATTGACCAGTTTAACAAAAACAAGGGGACAATAGTCTGTGGGGCGTGTAATTGGTGTAAATTCTTAAAACCGGGTGAAAGTTTCTGTTTGAAAGGGAGGAAATATCACATTTACCACAGAATTAACTGTGAGACAAAATCAGTTGTGTATATTGCGTTTTGCCAACAATGTCCTGTATTTTATGTTGGTAAGACAGATCGGAAGTTGAAGGAACGTGTCTATCAACATGTTTACGCTATTAGGAATAGCAAGATTGACAACGCCCTTGCCAAACATACATTAAATAACTCAGACCATACATTTTTGTTTATGGGTATTGACCGAATGTCACCTAGTGTGAGAGGTGGCCCCCTTTCTCTCATGTTGGAGTTACGGGAACTGGAATGGCAAATCAGATTAGATGCCTTCAACTTACCCGGCCTCAACGAGAATTGTAACATTTCAGCTGTTCTTAGGATGAAAAGTTACATGAGATAGGCATATTTAAAAGAGTGTACTTTATGTCATATAATCTACATTTTTTAATGTTACTTCATGACATGGCTTTTTAACATGGTGATACATAAATTTCTTTTGATATTCATTATTTTTGATATTGATATTGTTATATAATACAATACATTTTATAAACATTATTATAAATATTATTTTAAATTTATAAATTTTGCATTTTGATACTCAATGTGTCCATAAATATGTATTTAATACGATTAGAATTTTAGTGCTTTACTACCATGCGCTAGGCACTATTGGTATACACTCATTGAATTTTTCTCTGATCTAAAATTTGGTTAATATATATATTTTTATTAACTAATTTTTAATTGTTTAACTAGTATGTATTAACTGATAACTTATTTTATGTTTCTGTTTGCTTTCAGAGTATTCACGCCAGAACAGGAAATGATGAGAATTTATGCATTTCCTGTCTATACTTAAACAGTTTGGCGGTTGATACTTTGTATTTGTTCTGAGGAAGCTGCTGGCTTTTTCAGTGGCGAAAATGCATTTTTACTGAAAATAAACTAGCGTTAAACATCAGCGTTTATTTTTCATTTGTGGATTCGTGGTGTGGCTTGGACTTGCACCCGCACTTCATTTTGTTTTTCACGTGTTTGGTTTCCAGTACTTTGTTCGTAACTTTGTTTAAATGCTCACACGTAGTTGTGTAACTAATTGTCACGCATTGACATGCCCCAGAACGTACAATTAAAATTAACATTCAGGTTAAAAATATATGTGTGTTAAAGTATAACCTTTAACCAAATGTATTATAAATTACTGATATTACGTATAAACACATATAAAAATGTTTAAAAAACTTTCACACCCATGTCCAAATAGTAACAACAAATATATATATTCAAGACTTTTCGGTTACTATATAATCTTAAAAGGTTACATTATTTAAGAAGCCATTGTTCTAAACAACATATAATAAATTGCAAGTCAATTATACCTAAAGGTTAACACCAATAACTGTACCGAGATCTAATTTCAATGGTACTGGACCTCCACGCAGGAAGATTTCTTAGAGGAATGTTGTTTCCTGAAAACAAGGTTCTTAAATAGAGGGTACCATGAGGATTTAATTTTATTTATTTTATTTATTTTACATTTGTTAACCAGGATAGTCCGACTGGATACATGTCCATTTTCAGCGGAGGCCTGGGGAGAAAAGCTCCACAAAAACACAAACAATACTAGACAAAGACAAACAAAGCAGAGTATCAAATATTAATAATACATAGTATGAAGTAGCAAAATAAAGTATTGAGCAAAACAGGATATCCTAGGACAAGAAGAAAAATATATATGATTTTTTTTTTTTTTTTGTGAAACTAGAAATTCATATGAGGAGTGTGATGACTAGAGGTGCATTTAACCAGCAATAAACTGTCCAGAGAGAGGATTAGCCTGGCTTAATAGATCGCTTAATGGTAGAAGTTGATCTAATAAGT
Organism: Protopterus annectens; assembly: GCF_019279795.1. Taxonomy (NCBI): domain Eukaryota; kingdom Metazoa; phylum Chordata; order Ceratodontiformes; family Protopteridae; genus Protopterus; species Protopterus annectens. The sequence continues at coordinate 209,482,816 of NC_056747.1, read as the reverse complement.
TGTATAACCCCATTTTAAGCGGTAAAACGCATAGGGTAGCCCAAGTGATTGATAGTAGTACACCAGAATTCGTTAATGTCAACAACACAGTGGGTTTTAACAAGTCGCACCCTAGCAACAAAGTGTTCCAGTTGAGCTTTATTACAACATACAGCATAGGAAGTAAATTTATTAAAGGAATCCTAGAGAAGAACTGGGAGTGGGAGCTATTTAAGGTTTATCCAAAACTTCTTGACAAGGTAGGTAAATACTCAAGGGTGATTCGCAGTGGTAGAAATCTTAAAAACCTGCTGGAACAACAGCGTTCTAGAGTCCCAAAGATTACAGGGATGTTTAAATGCGAGTCCTGTAACATTTGTAGGAATATGGACGTTACTAATATGTTTTCTATTAACCAGTATGAGTATAAACTAAGATCAAAATTCATTTGCCAGTCTAAAAATGTGATGTACTTGGCCAGGTGTCAGTCCTGTACAGCGTACTACATTGGTAAAATGGAGCGTAGGCTCCGTGAGAGGGTATACGAACATCAGTACGTGATATCAAAAGGGAAAATTGAAAATGCACTGGCCAAACACACACAGTTATTCAATGACCATAAATTTAAGTATATGGCCATTGATCAAGTGATTTGCCCTTTGCGTGGAGGTCCAGTACCATTGAAACTAGAGAAACTAGAACTGGCTTGGCAAATACAGCTTGACGCTTATAGGTTCCCTGGGATAAATGATTTGTGTTCAATAAGAAGTATTTTAAAATTAAAAAGCTTGGAGAGATGATTAAATTTAAGGAGGAGCATATTTAAAGTGTAGCTATTTAATGAAATAATAGGTTCTTGTGAGTCTGTATATACCTAGTACCAAAAATTAGATCTCAGTACAGTTATTGGTGTTAACCTTTAGGTATAATTGACTTGCAGTTTATTATATGTTGTTTAGAACAATGGTTTCTTAAATAATGTAACCTTTTAGGATTATATAGTAACTGAAATGTCTTGAATATATATATATTTGTTGTTACTATTTGGACATGGGAGTGAAAGTTTTTTAAACATTTTTATATATGTTATATGTAATATCAGTAATGTATAATACATTTGGTTAAGGGTTATACTTTAACACACATATATTTTTAACCTGAATGTTAATTTTAATTGTACGTTGTGGGGCATGTTGATGCATGACAATTATTTACGCAACTACGTGTAAGCATTTAAACAAAGTTGGTGCTTCTGTTTTTGTATGTACTTCTGAAGAAGTTTGTCGTGAGGACAAACGAAAAGTGCTTTAAGTTATTGTGGATTAAATTCACACGTTCTCTATCGAGCTGTGTGCGGTTTATTTACTTTGTTTTGTGTTAGAGTAATTTTGCGAGTTAGGCAGCAGCAGTGCTCTCAGCGTTTATGGGGGTTTGAGATTTAATAGTAGAAAGTTAGTCTTACAATAGTTCCTGAATATTCCGGGTTAGGTGGGGTTCTAGGTTTTATTTTTACTTCAAAGGAGATCATTTTGTGGTCTGACCTTACCATAGAAGACGTTACAGTAGGGGGTGTGCAGCACTCTCCCATATTAGTGAGGACCAAATTCAGTATGGTTGCACCCCTCAGTATATTGACAATCTTGTCCAGGAAGTTTGTGTTTACAAAATCCTGTATGTTTTGTGTCTTATACGATTTCCAGTTTATAGTTTATATAGTTTATGGGGTAATTAAAGTTGTCCATGAGTATGGTATTGGGTTGGATAGTGAGCGTTTCCAATAAGTTAAATACATGGTATGGGTTTCCAATAAGTTAAATACATGGTATGGGTTTCCAGTGGGATGTATAGCTTGCAAGAAATATCTATGAATTTTACCTATGGTGATTTGAACATGGAGAAGCTCAATTGCATTGTCCTGTTTGACCAGCCTTGAGGTATATTTATTTTTGATGTAAATTGAAATACCCCTAGCTTTAGTTTCTGTCTGTATAGTAGCTGGTGTGTGGAATACATTATAACCTTGCACTACTGGTGTGCTCTTTGCAACTTTAAACCATGTTTCAGTGATCACACCGATATCAGCATTCTCTAGGGTGAAGACAGTTTCTAGGGAGTGGAGTGTTTTTTTTTATGACTCCTAGCACTGAGCAGTAGCATCTTTGGATTTTTTTGGTTTTGATTTGCTGTGTTGGAAGTACTTTCAGTTTGGCATTGTCTAAAAAGCATTATTGGGGAGGACAGTATTTTAGCTAATATTCAAAGGCCTAGAGGGGAGGTGTGCAGACCATCCCTAGCAAAGCAGTGTGGTCTGTTAACCATCTCCTTCCATACTGACAAATATTGCACCCCCTTAGAATGACACCAGAAACTAAGCCAATTGTTAGTGTTGTTCATTTTGTGTTCGTATTTTGGCATCATTCTTTGAGAAGGTAAAATGTTGCACAGTGCTAGGCTGATACGAGCCTGGGGTACACATTCCAAGAGCACCATGATGTTTCTCTTCATATAATATAGGGAGGTATGTCTTGGGTCATTTAGACCCACATGGACTATGACTGAGTCATACTGTTACTTGTAGTCCAATGACCTGAGTGCTTGTGTAATGTGGTGGATTGTAACCCCTGATAAGCAACTGACCATGACTTTCTCCTTACTCAGCCTGGCAACAGGGACATCAGTGTGTCCCACAATGGAGTGTCCAATGACCAGAATGTTGGATTTTGTGGTGGCTTGCCTTATGGGCTTAGAAGTAGAGGCTCCGTGAGATGTGGCTGTATGTGCTGATGTGGGTGCTGTTTTGAAAAGAGTGCTTCAGGGCTACCGAGGGTGGGTGTTATGTACTTTGTCTAGGATGTCTTTGGGGTTTAGGAAGGTTACATTTAAGTGCCTCAGCATATGTGAGTTTATGTGTCTGCTTTGACTTGTTTGTGATGGGTGCAGCTTATGTACTACTGACAATCTTAACATTAGGAGTGTTTTTATGAGAACTCTTTGCCTCCAGTGATATTGTGTAAATACTTCTCTAACAAACCATATCAGCTTGTTTGTTATAAGACTGCTCAGCATTTGGGATGAATGTAAACTCCCTTGTCCCAAAAAAAGCACACAACTTATCACTGCACAGAGAAACACACAAAAATATTGTGTTAATGAAACTACATAATCCTAGGTTTATGTGCTCATATCCATATGCATGCACATGCATATAAACATAAACCAACATCATTTATTCATTCCCAATAAGTAATGGGTATTAGGTGAGAACCAGTCACATAAGGGATGCTTTCAAGGAATGTACACATAAATAAAATTATATGTATTATTATTATTAGAGTAGAGGGTTGATTATCTGAACTAATTGGGACCTAGGGTAGTTTGGATAAGCAAACTGTTTGGATAATCAAACATACACTGAACTGGATAAAAAACTGCAAAAATCTTGTTTTTTCCCCATGTCTTTCAACCATTCAGTGATTCCAGTGGACAATAAAGAATATTTTTCACACACAAGAGGGCTAAAATCTCAAAAAAACTTGCACAAGCGAATATGTATAACATTTGCATATTCAGACTATCATTTTTCCTACCCAAAAACTTTGTAAGGCTGCATTTAATAATACATAGTATGAAGTAGCAAAATAAAGTATTGAGCAAAACAGGATATCCTAGGACAAGAAGAAAAATATATATGATTTTTTTTTTTTTTTGTGAAACTAGAAATTCATATGAGGAGTGTGATGACTAGAGGTGCATTTAACCAGCAATAAACTGTCCAGAGAGAGGATTAGCCTGGCTTAATAGATCGCTTAATGGTAGAAGTTGATCTAATAAGTTGTATAACCCCATTTTAAGCGGTAAAACGCATAGGGTAGCCCAAGTGATTGATAGTAGTACACCAGAATTCGTTAATGTCAACAACACAGTGGGTTTTAACAAGTCGCACCCTAGCAACAAAGTGTTCCAGTTGAGCTTTATTACAACATACAGCATAGGAAGTAAATTTATTAAAGGAATCCTAGAGAAGAACTGGGAGTGGGAGCTATTTAAGGTTTATCCAAAACTTCTTGACAAGGTAGGTAAATACTCAAGGGTGATTAGCAGTGGTAGAAATCTTAAAACCTGCTGGAACAACAGCGTTCTAGAGTCCCAAAGATTACAGGGATGTTTAAATGCGAGTCCTGTAACATTTGTAGGAATATGGGCGTTACTAATATGTTTTCTATTAACCAGTATGAGTATAAACTAAGATCAAAATTCATTTGCCAGTCTAAAATGTGATGTACTTGGCCAGGTGTCAATCCTGTACAGCGTGATTATTTGGTAAAATGGAGCGTAGGCTCCGTGAGAGGGTATACGAACATCAGTACGTGATATCAAAAGGGAAAATTGAAAATGCACTGGCCAAACACACACAGTTATTCAATGACCATAAATTTAAGTATATGGCCATTGATCAAGTGATTTACCCCTGCGCCCTTTGGAGGTCCAGTACCATTGAAACTAGAGAAACTAGAACTGGCTTGGCAAATACGGCTTGACGCTTATAGGTTCCCTGGGATAAATGATTCGTGTTCAATAAGAAGTATTTTAAAATTAAAAAGCTTGGAGAGATGATTAAATTTTAGGAGGAGCATATTTAAAGTGTAGCTATTTAATGAAATAATAGGTTCTTGTGAGTCTATATATACCTAGTACCAAAAATTAGATCTCAGTACAGTTATTGGTGTTAACCTTTAGGTATAATTGACTTGCAGTTTATTATATGTTGTTTAGAACAATGGTTTCTTAAATAATGTAACCTTTTAGGATTATATAGTAACTGAAAAGTCTTGAATATATATATATTTGTTGTTACTATTTGGACATGGGAGTGAAAGTTTTTTAAACATTTTTATATATGTTATATGTAATATCAGTAATGTATAATACATTTGGTTAAAGGTTATACTTTAACACACATATATTTTTAACCTGAATGTTAATTTTAATTGTACGTTGTGGGGCATGTTGATGCATGACAATTATTTACGTGTTCACGTGGTAAGCATTTAAACAAAGTTGGTGCTTCTGTTTTTGTATGTACTTCTGAAGAAGTTTGTCGTGAGGACAAACAAAAAGTGCTTTAAGTTATTGTGGATTAAATTCACACGTTCTCTATCGAGCTGTGTTTATTTACTTTGTTTTGTGTTAGAGTAATTTTGCGAGTTAGGCAGCAGCAGTGCTCTCAGCGTTTATGGGGGTTTGAGATTTAATAGTAGAAAGTTAGTCTTACAATAGTTCCTGAATATTCCGGGTTAGGTGGGGTTCTAGGTTTTATTTTTACTTCAAAGGAGATCATTTTGTGGTCTGACCTTACCATAGAAGACGTTACAGTAGGGGGTGTGCAGCACTCTCCCATATTAGTGAGGACCAAATTCAGTATGGTTGCACCCCTCAGTATATTGACAATCTTGTCCAGGAAGTTTGTGTTTACAAAATCCTGTATGTTTTGTGTCTTATACAATTTCCAGTTTATAGTTTATATAGTTTATGGGGTAATTAAAGTTGTCCATTAGTATGGTATTGGGTTGGATAATGAGTGTTTCCAATAAGTTAAATACATGGTATGGGTTTCCAATAAGTTAAATACATGGTATGGGTTTCCAGTGGGATGTATAGCTTGCAAGAAATATCTATGAATTTTACCTATGGTGATTTGAACATGGAGAAGCTCAATTGCATTGTCCTTTTTGACCAGCCTTGAGGTATATTTATATTTGATGTAAATTGAAATACCCCTAGCTTTAGTTTCTGTCTGTATAGTAGCTGGTGTGTGGAATACATTATAACCTTGCACTACTGGTGTGCTCTTTGCAACTTTAAACCATGTTTCAGTGATCACACCGTTATCGGCATTCTCTAGGGTGAAGACAGTTTCTAGGGAGTGGAGTGTTTTTTTTTTTAAGACTCCTAGCACTGAGCAGTAGCATCTTTGGATTTTTTTGGTTTTGATTTGCTGTGTTGGAAGTACTTTCAGTTTGGCATTGTCTAAAAAGCATTATTGGGGAGGACAGTATTTTAGCTAATATTCAAAGGCCTAGAGGGGAGGTGTGCAGACCATCCCTAGCAAAGCAGTGTGGTCTGTTAACCATCTCCTTCCATACTGACAAATATTGCACCCCCTTAGAATGACACCAGAAACTAAGCCAATTGTTAGTGTTGTTCATTTTGTGTTCGTATTTTGGCATCATTCTTGGAGAAGGTAAAATGTTGCACAGTGCTAGGCTGATACGAGCCTGGGGTACACATTCCAAGAGCACCATGATGTTTCTCTTCATATAATATAGGGAGGTATGTCTTGGGTCATTTAGACCCACATGGACTATGACTGAGTCATACTGTTACTTGTAGTCCAATGACCTGAGTGCTTGTGTAATGTGGTGGATTGTAACCCCTGATAAGCAACTGACCATGACTTTCTCCTTACTCAGCCTGGCAACAGGGACATCAGTGTGTCTCACAATGGAGTGTCCAATGACCAGAATGTTGGATTTTGTGGTGGCTTGCCTTATGGGCTTAGAAGTAGAGGCTCCGTGAGATGTGGCTGTATGTGCTGATGTGGGTGCTGTTTTGAAAAGAGTGCTTCAGGGCTGCTGAGGGTGGGTGTTATGTACTTTGTCTAGGATGTCTTTGGGGTTTAGGAAGGTTACATTTAAGTGCCTCAGCATATGTGAGTCTATGTGTCTGCTTTGACTTGTTTGTGATGGGTGCAGCTTATGTACTACTGACAATCTTAGTGTTTTTATGAGAACTCTTTGCCTCCAGTGATATTGTGTAAATACTTCTCTAACAAACCATATCAGCTTGTTTGTTATAAGACTGCTCAGCATTTGGGATGAATGTAAACTCCCTTGTCCCAAAAAAAGCACAGAACTTATCACTGCACAGAGAAACACACAAAAATATTGTGTTAATGAAACTACATAATCCTAGGTTTATGTGCTCATATCCATATGCATGCACATGCATATAAACATAAACCAACATCATTTATTCATTCCCAATAAGTAATGGGTATTAGGTGAGAACCAGTCACATAAGGGATGCTTTCAAGGAATGTACACATAAATAAAATTATATGTATTATTATTATTAGAGTAGAGGATTGATTATCTGAACTAATTGGGACCTAGGGTAGTTTGGATAAGCAAACTGTTTGGATAATCAAACATACACTGAACTGGATAAAAAACTGCAAAAATCTTGTTTTTTCCCCATGTCTTTCAACCATTCAGTGATTCCAGTGGACAATAAAGAATATTTTTCACACACAAGAGGGCTAAAATCTCAAAAAAACTTGCACAAGCGAATATGTATAACATTTGCATATTCAGACTATCATTTTTCCTACCCAAAAACTTTGTAAGGCTGCATTCGGACAATTGACATTTCTGATAATCGACTCTCTACTGTATTTGTAAATGAGGTAGAGTACTTATTCAAATGGGCTTTCTTCAGACTTGGCCTGAACACACTGGATAAATAACTTGCTCAGAGTCATACAGTGGACAAGAGCAGGCTGAGGAAATCAAACTTGGACCACAGGAAGCAACTTATTAAACAGTTAAGTGTCTCAAACTTGTGTGCTAGCTACCACACTAATGAAATACACACAACATGCACATCTTTAGCGAGGTGAGGACTGCCAGTTCACATACTGGCATGCCTTTATGATGTCAGAGGAAACCAGAGACCAAAGCAAAAGCTCACTTGAACACAGGAAAGGCACAACGGTTCCACACAGAAGTCACCCCATCTGAAACTGAACCAGAGAACCAAGTGCTATGAGGCAGTACCTGCAATCACTGTACCATTGTGCTAGTCACATGCCTTTATCCTTGTGATGAACCTTGGTAAGTGCTACATATATTACTTATGTAAAGGATACCCATGTCATAAACACGTTATAGATGCCATATCGGTATTGCCCATTAGTAGAAATTGATTATTTATTATTTTAAGAAGAAAGAAAACAGGAAAAGTCGATCAAACACAACAATTTATCTTAGTACACATCAATAACTTACAAGGACTTACTTAAATTAATGTCACATAAATAAATACATGCATTCATATGTAACCTAAAACTGCAACAATACTAAAAAAAAAAAAAAAAAAACTTGCAAAATGTAGCAACTCCCTAAAAAAGCCATGGAAGCAAAATTTTCCCTATACAAAACTAGATCAAATCTAACTATGAAACACAAACTTTGCCAAAAGAGGAAACATATTTAAGTTCATACAAATACAAAAAACAAATGTAAATATTCAAAGTAAAATAAATTTAAAATATGCCTGATTAAATATCTTGGAAAAATAAGCAGCACGGCCGCAGAAAATGAACAAAGTGAAGACTAAAAAAACACTAAGAACAACTCCACCTCTCAACCCATTAGAAAAAAGGAAAAAAAACTGAACTAATCCAAACTGAAATTAAAACTGCAAACTTGTGGAAAGTAAAAGAAAAGAAAACGATGCTAAATGGTAATAATCATATTTACTGACTACATTTCATTAATTCATTCATTCATTCAGTCTCCAGTTATCAGATTAATCATTTCAGGTTCATGGTGGAGACGGACTTTATCCTGGCAGCTAGTAGGAACAAACTAAGAAAACTAATCTTGGGAGGGGTGGCACCCCATTGCAGGGCATGCACACATATGTCCGCTCCTGTAGACAAATTGGGGGATGATCAATTCAACTAAAATGGATCTTTGGGAAGTGGGAGGAAACTGGAACATCTCGTAAACAAATCCATGTGAACACATGGAGGACATAGAAATTTCACGAAGACAAGAAAGCATCCTGGCTAAGAAATGACCTGGAGAAGTAAGTGCTGTGAGGTAGAAATTCTTGTGTCTATTGTTTCCTTAAACAATATACAAAATGCCAAACATATTAAAAAATAATTAAAGCTCTTGTATTAGTGCAATGTACTAACCTTAAATATCTATCTGCTTTCTTCAAGCATTTCCCACAAAACTGTACAGAGTATCTATTAGAATTAAAGATTGCTGCAAACATCTACTTTTGTCTAAGCAGAAAAACACAGCACAAATCTTTAACACAGTAGCAAAACTTAGAACCTACCTTTATTATCCTACAGAAAAAAACATAAACAGATAAACCTCAAAATTATGTTTGTTCTTCTTTCGGCTTTTCCCGGTTAGGGGTCGCCACAGCGGAACTCCAGTCCGCTAATGATTGGCAGTAGGTTTTATGGTGCTGAGATGCCAGTTCGACGCCCAACCTTCAATGAAGGCATGCCCATTTATGCATGTCTTTTGAATGCCACTCGACCGCGGGAAGGACATGCAGACTCCACACATAAACCTCAAAATTATGTCTTAATTAAAAAAAATCAAGAAATTCCCACCACTCTCACTGCCTAAGACTCCCAAATAAACATAAATAGCAACAAGAGAAAAAAATGTACTGCTACTAACAAAGCCACACCAATCAGGAAAAAGTTATGCTAAAACCCAAACAACTAAAAATGACAATACACCAATTATTAAAACCAGCCACCCCGACCACTGAAATGATCCAACTCAGAAAGAATTAAAAAAAAAAAACTTCAGCCATTTTAAAAGTTGTAAATATTGAGTAAAAGTGCAACATGGCACAGGAAAGATTATACAATGGCAAAGTACAAATAAATAGAAAAGGCTAAACATATATCAAACAGAAAACAAATAGATAAAAATATATGTATTATAATATCTAGCAATGTAGGGGCATAGAGCCTGTAATCTGTTTTTCCATACCCTTATAGGTACAATGTTTCATAGTTTCATAGTTTCATAGTATAGTACTAGGCTATCTGCCCTGGGGCATTTGTAAGCCTAGCCATAGTGATGTGGCCTTTGCCACCCCATGAAATGGTACAAAAAATGTACAGAATAAATTTAGAATACTGTGCCTCTGTCTAGTAGTGACACAATGAAGGTCCCCTTATATAATAGAATTAGTTTACTGTGCTCCTGTCTAGCAGTGACACAGATGTGACCCCTGGGGTAAACTTACGATCTCCCGTCCACTCATCAAGATTTCTCTTGAAGAGAGTCAGTGAGGGGCTCTGCCTAATATGAACTGGGATCTTGTTCCAAAGCATGGGAAGCCTCTGGGTTATGAATCTATCCCTCCAGCATGTCCTATTCATACTTGTGCCGAGGTTTAAGTCTTTAGCTCTCGTGGTCCTGATGGATTTGGATTTTTTGAGGTGGAGCATGTCCATCACATCCTGATTGGACATGGCCTTGTACGTCAGGCAGAGATCACCTCTGAGCAGGTGGTATGCTACTGAATAGAGCTGAAGTTTCTTTAGTCTGGCAGAATAAGACATATGTTGGAGACCCTTGATCCTCTTGGTGAGGTACTTTTGTGGTCTCTCCAGCTGTTGCAAACGTGACACACAAACAGCTCTCAACTGTCCAGATTTTTGCCTCATATTTTTGGTCTGTTCCTTGTAAAATTTGTGGTTTTCTGGTAAATTGCGGAGGTCAGAAGTCATTAAATAAATACAGACATTGAAGTTTCAGACTTCATATTCTTCAGAAAATGCATGCTAATACAAAACCAGTTGTCCTACCAACTTTTGTGTTTAAGAGCAATATTTAAAATGTATTCCTATTTTGGGGTCTTTGTCCCCGCATTATTTTTGGCTTTGTCCAGATTTCTTCAGCTTAGAGGTTGGGAGGTATGCACGCAAATACACACACGCGGTTATGCGTATATGTATGTGAAAGAGTACAGCCTCTCACTGCAAGCATCTTCTATACTCAAAACAAAGGAAAGAAAGTGATTTGTAAGGTTCCATTTAATTCAGTTCAAATAATCCACATGACATAATAGTACTTTTAAAAGATATATATATATATATGCGCCCACCAAAGGTATTAATATTCTTTTTGCACCAAAAAAACAAACAAAAAAAGGCTACTGCATAACAAGACAAGTTGTGGCCTCACTAGAATTCATATTTTTGTGTATATTTATGTATCAACTTAATGAAAGTACTAAGGGGTCATAGCAGCATGCAGATAACAGCAACAGATGTACCTCTATTCACTATATGTCTGACTCTTCTATATGACCATACTATTATCGCTCATTCAGAAACTAGTCTCTAGAATGACTTTACAGTTCTGAATTTTGACCTGCAGATGTAGCAGTTTACCTTTTTTGTTATAGGAAACAGGACTAGAAGCCTTGCTAATAACAGCACTTAATGGACATCAAGTGGAACAAAATAGGATATGCAGTGACTTTTGAAAATTTCAGTGCTTGAGTGGAAATGGTTTGAGAGAATCTTGGTGGCTTTGATGAAGAAGGATGATAACATTACTTATCATTATTTGTATCAGCATGGATTATCTAGGGTAGATCAACTGGAACAAGTGTGATTACTTCCTATCAGATGCAGTTGAAGCCCATGATAGTAATATTCCATTGAATGTGAGTTACGTCAGTTTAGCGGGTCATTTTATGTATTGACACATACATCTATAAGTAGTACTGTCAGGAGATGTGGTTTTAGATGGATTAATAATTGGCAAATGGGTAGGATGGATAAAATATGCATTTGGATGTGTTGTCTCATGAATATAGTATGAATAGAGCACTTCCTTCCATTCCCTTAAGAGGACACAGCGAGTGCACACAGTCCCGGGGCTGGTTTTCCTCTCCAGGCCCCAAATAACATTTCAACTTTTTCTTTACAGAAACCAGTGCTTTGTATCTCTGTTTCAAGTAGCTGACAGACACACACTTTAAGATTTGATTTTTGCACACACACACACACACACACACACACACACACACACACACACACACACACACACACACACACACACACACTTGGGAAAGGTTGGCACAGATTTTCCAGCTACGCCCTCTCTGCCCAGACTGTAGATTCACTGCCACCTGCCACCAGCCAGCAACTTTAAGGCTATTACCAGGGTACCCAATTACTCTTCATAAAATTAATACCATACAAATGGTAGTGTTTCCAAGCAGCAAGACTTTTAGGAGCATGAAGCCTACAGTGCCACCAAATAAATGCAATTCTCTCAAAGGTTATAATGAAAAGTATAGATATATTTAATAATAATAAAATAGCAGAGTTTCAGTTCACAGGAAATATAAAAACAACACAGCTGGAAAGATTCAGACAGATAAAGAAAAACAATACTTTCAGCTAATGTCACTATTTTCCTAACTGACTAAAGAATTACAATTCCCCAGTCACTTACTAAAGCAAGGCAAGATGAAGTGAGCGAGTGGTCATTGTTGTCAGGTCCACTATCGCATCTCTCAATAATATGTAAAATAATTTCAGTGCTGGCTATAGAATGACATCACATTTGGTCACCTGATTCTGTGGTTTCCACACTATCCCCCTGACTAGAGCTGAACCAGGATCTAATACAGATGTGTCACAATACACACCTAAAGCTTTTCTAGCGCATCTGGAGACCGTAAAATAATTCCATTACTTTCATCCTTCGTGTAGAGACTAACCAGCCATTCTCTAGCACCCCAAGGTAGCAATTAGTTCACCACTAAGGACAATAAGAGCAGGATCTCAGACTAGACATTGTGTCTCTGTCTGCAATCAGGCTTGTGAGAGAAAATCTTTATGGCCTACACCAAGTATTTAATTTCAAGCTATTTTTCTTAAGATAATGTAAGGTGGGCTGAGCTTAACCCCTTCTCTTCCAGCATCATCTGTTATCTTATATACATTTCAGCAGTTACCACAGTACAGCCTGACATACATGTATATTTCTTTTCTATCCAGCAGGACCCACTGTTGATACATTTTTAACACAAGCAGCTTTACAAATGCATTTTAACACAAACATCTGTACAAATCAGTTTGCTATACAAACAACATAAAATTCTTTACAAAACTCCAGTTAGCTATGCTGGCATATGTTATGCATGCACTGCCCTACTCTCTCTCGCATAGCTGGCAGTACCTCACATCATCACAGTATATATTTCCCATATATTAGCTAACTTCTCTGTGAATTAAAACATCCTAACATACAGGTTGAATTTGCTCTCACTATTCATGTAAGATGTCTTTAAATCTTAACTCCATACTTATTTGTTTCAGTGTACTGTATTCCAGTGCCTTAACCTCCTTCCATAGTACAATGCATTCACCTTCTTAACTAACCTTATTACTTTTTTTCTGTATTCTTTAAAATAACATTATCTCTCTGTCCTTAGAAATGCCTTCAGAAGTGCGTGCAACACTCTGGCTGAGTTTAGGTGGTGTTTGCTAACATTACTCACTTCTCGGGTAACTACTCCATGTCATGGTTTAGTATATATCTGCATCATCTCTGTGCTCTGCTGTTTTTACAAAATGTCGGAATGCATTTTTAAGTACAAGTTTGGCTCCATTATTAGCAGCTGGTTAAAATGAGTATGTTCATTGTAATGGAACAGTAGCTACTCACTTTTCTTGTGTTTTTTTCTTTCTTTCTTGCTTGTTTTCCTGTCGTGTAACTATGCCTTTTCTGTAATGTTATTCTTCATCTGTGATGCTGTTGTCTGATCATTAGTTAAAAAAAAATAAAGAATATAGCAAAAGTTGTGTTCAAACAGCAGTACAGGATAAAATCAATCCTCTGGTTTTGCAGATGTCTGACTATTTATCTTCTCACATACTTTATCTGTAATAGCAAAACTATTAACTTACATATTTTTGTTTAAACTCAAAAAATCAAGCTGCAATATTTCTTAAAGGGGTAAATAATACACAAAATTGTACTTTTTCAAGCACATATAGCAGTAAAATGCTGAATTATTTCTCAAAGCAGTAAATAACTCACAAAATGACAGTTTTGCAAACACAGGGTGGTAATTACAAGTCAGATTTTTATTCTAGCTTAGATGATATGGACCATGCAATTACTTTCTTGTGTTTGGTTATATAGGCATGTGTGTGCCCTCAAGCTAGGACTACAAAAGTGCCAGAGGCGTCCTATCTCTCCATGCACTTAACAAGAACTGAAACAAAAATACGTAGGAAGCCACAGTCTGTGAGCTCATCCTCTTTTAAGATCATTTTATTGCTTGAATCAAAATATCCAAGTTGCAGAAGTTTGGTGACTTGTTTTGTTCTAAGTTTTAAGACCTCATTTGACCATTAGCTTTATATTAAAACTATAAACAAAGTTCAACATTGAATGTTAGAAGCAAATATTAAAGACTGCAGATGAGAGAAGTCAGACAATAGGAAATCTTAAGAGATATGACACCACAAGAGTATCAGGCTGAAAGGGAGGAAGGATGCTTATTGCTTATTGCCTTGGTGAAGCTGGTGCCACAACATCCCAGCAAGTTGTTAACCAAACCAGGGAAAGTTTTCTCATGCCAGTAGATGTATACAATCAAACTATAATAGTCCACTTGAAGTAAATAAATTGCCCACCAGATCTGCTCAACACTCATAAAGGGTCTGAGGTTTGACACTAGTAATGAGGGACAAGGTGTGGAAGGAATATAGCTGGAGAACTATATCATGGGAATCTGCTAAGAATGGGAATTCACATATTAAGGAATGAAGAGCAATTTGTGTACCAATAACACACATTACTTGAGTGAAACAAAGTGCTGGTGGTTTCTTTTGGTATGAACATCTGTTTAGCTTGAAAATGTAATTGCTACCCATATTGGTACCTGTGAGCATTCTTATTCAGTTCAGGATGTAAATCTGAAAAGATTTTTGGTTCCCAGTCACTGGGATCATACACAGCTTCTTTCCTCCTCCCCTGGAGTGGGCAGGGGATGATACCCTATTCTTTGTAAGCTTACTTGAAAAGGCATGTGGCAGTCTTGGTGGAGGCAATCTGGCCATAGACTCTGAATTATATCAGACTGGGGTTTTGCCATAACTGGGGTCATGGCTTGATTTTTTTTCACTGGTATCCCAGCTTTTTTCCAGTAGTCTTTATTCAATGTGTTTCCTGTTCCTTCCTCCTGATATGATACTGAGATTTTTGCAGGACATAGTTGCATGGTTCCACTCTACTTTATTCTTGTTGGCCCTACTTTATCATGTGCGAAATATTCTTTTCATGGTAATTGGTACGGATTTCATAATGCGTTTTCTTTGGCTTTTTAAACAATTATATTTTTAGTTGACTTGTAATTAAACTGTGGTCTCTGAAGTCATGTTTCTCTAGGAAGAATGCGCATATCTGCCCATTGGGAGCAGGACTGTAGGGAAAAGGTTTTACCCTGACCCAAGCTAGCAGTGGGAGTACATGTCTGCCTAGACTAGAGAAACTAAGGATGTAAACTAAAATTTGATTCAGGATCTGAAGAGAAGTGGGTCAGGGGTGTCCTTTTTCTTTTAGTGTATAGACTTTGTGAGGACTGACGAGTACGTAGGCTTACTTATACCTATTTTTATCAGATGCAATCCAACAGGACTGAATAGCACATATTCAGTTGAGGTTCAAGGAGAAACATTTTATTTTATTTATTTGACATTTGGTGACTGGGAAAGTCCGACTTGGTCAAGAACCCATTTTCAGCAGAGGCCCGGGGAGAAAAGCTCCAAGAAGAAAAAAGTAACAATACAAGAAAGTATTACAATAAAAATTGTGGATAATATTAACAAAAGAAAAAAATGTTTGACAATAGCTAGTATGTACATGATACAAGGTTAAGTTGTATGTATCATTGACATAAAGAGATATTATGAACCAAAATTTCTATTACTGAAGTTCATGAAACTGAGTGCTATTTTCAAAGTGGACAAGGAGTAAGATAGGAGAGAGAAGGGAGATAGGGTAAAGTATATAAGAAATTGGAGAGGTGGAGTTGAGGGCATTTTAGCTGGGATAAGATGTTGGATAAAGAGATGAGAGAGGGAAAAATGGGAGGTAGGTGGTTGCATAGTAAAGATAAAGGTAAGAGTTAGTGTGGTGTAAGAGGGATAAAGGGGAAATGCTAGCAGAGATGTACGGGAGGATGAGATGGGTGAGTGGAAGGTATAATGTGGATAGAGCTGGAAAAGAGAGTTTGTAAGGGGAATAGGAGAAGGTTATAGGTTAGTTTTGCAGCAACGGCCGATACAAGAGTTAAGAAGGTAATTTTTGAGTTTAGGCTTATATTTCTTGGGATTAAGATTAAACATACATACAATAAAAGTAGAGTAGAATGCAAGGTTTACAATTTAATTTAATAAAATTACTATACATCAGTGTACGGAGCAGCAAATATTTGCTAGCACTGTGACTGTCCATAAACAAGGAATATTGGTGAAAATATTTTACAAAAGAAGTTATTTAGAATGATAAGAGTATGTAGAAGTGAATAAGTAAGATTAAGGTGTATATATATATATATATATATATATATATATATATATATACATATATATGTGTGTGTGTATGTGTGTGTGTGTGTGTGTGTGCGTGTGTGTATGTACCTCAAAGTACACAGGAACTGAAAAACTTAAATGTTTTGATTTGTGTGGTGCTTTCTATGCAGGCCTCTACTGAAAAGGGGTATGTTAGACATCCTAGTCAGACTATTCTGGTAAAGAAATATTGAATAAAATTAATAAACAAAATGAAATAGTATGGTTGCATGTTGGTATGTTTGTAGTGTGTGTCTTAGTCTAGTTTAGCGGCTCTGTTAGGGGAAAGGATATTTAACACCCTAGTTTTTAAAAGCTGGGTTTAGGGGCAGAAGAGAAGGTTAGGGTTAGCACAGATGAAAAAAGTGGTACAGAGACAGAGAGGAATATACACACATTATTATAGAGGCTCAGTTTCTATATAGGTTAGAACAGCAAGGTCATTAACTTAACTGTGGCACAATTGTACCCAACTGAGTTGCAAACAAATTCAATAAATGTAAACTCTGGGAAGGCATTGTTTAAGGCAGGAATGCATTTCCATTAAGATTATTCATATAACTAAACAGAACTAGTCTCATTGTTAGACCCAGAGACAATAGACAACTTGAAGGGAAAATACGTAAAAAGATAGATTGAGTAGAGGATTATAATAACTACACAGTGAATGAATCATAAATCAAGTCGTTATTATCGTGTTCTTCCTATGGTCATTGTCCTTTTTCTTGCTTTCTAATATTTGCACTCCTCTCTGATTTTTCTTATCACTGTGCCATGACTGCAGGAATATTCAGCAAAGACCCTTAAAGACATTCCCTTAGCAGTGGAGTAGATTATATCTTAATGAATTTTCAAAGGCCATTACTAACGCAAACTGGTCATCTACAAAAAAAAAAAAAAAACGCACTAGAGTCCTTTCACAAGCAAACATACGCATCAATCCAATTACTTTTTTTACAAATCATATTACACTTGAAGAGCCTTAAATGAAATAACAGATGAGTTTAAAAAGCTTGAATAAATTGTTTTTTGATGCGGGAGAGCAGATTGATGTCCTTTATAATGCTGCTAATTTGCTGAAGTGTTATATTTCAAAGATTCTGATAACTTGGTTTCATCTAAGTTGTATTAGAATGTTGGGAAGGAGGGTCTGAATTCAGTCCCATCTAACACTGTTACTTTCTGGAGCTCAAAACTATTATTAGGAATTTCGCCCATCAAAAACTGTCCATTAATATACGCATCTGTTAATCGTCATAACATCTCAATCAATGGATTCTTGTGTACTCTATCATTCTAGTTCATGAATGATTTGTTTAATTATTTTGTTTACATCATGCTATCATTTAACTTGTTTTGTTCTTTACTGTTAATTGCATTGTTATTTTGTCCCCATTTTTTTAATTTAATTTATTTTTCTTTACATATTTGGATCATGTTTTGCTATAGCGGTGTCTATATATATTTGAAGATAAAGATGAAATATTAATAAAGTTATTAAGTAGAATGATTCAAGGTCTAGTTCAGGTTTAAATGAGGAAAAAGTATTGCTTTCCAATGCTGGTGAGTGTGTTACCCTTTTGATAAGTAGGATTTTCTACCATTTGCTGAATAAATAGGTTTAAAACTTCCTTAAAAATTTTATGGACAAATCTGGATCTAGAAATAACATTCAGGCTAATTTCTCAGAAGTTCTCTTCTCCATCGCTAACTGAAATACTTTAAAAAATCCGAACAAAGTAAATGGTTTTAAGTGATTCTGTGACTGTAAAACTACCTGTGCAAAGCTCACAAACTGCACAGAGGTTGGGGGCATTTGATTATTTTAACTAGACAGTGACCTCAGACATTTACTGTCAAAGAGTTGTGTTTAATTTCTAGGTTTAATTTCAGGAGGTAGATTCACACAGGTAACAAAACTTGTAATGTTGCTTAAGAGGTCTTAATGAGAAAACTCTCACCAAGACTGGGAACTTTTCTAATTTGTGCTTTTTATCATTTCTCTGAATTATGGAAACATACATAACTGATCTTTTGTGTAGAAGTTATCAGTTTTCCATAAAATTAAAAATGCACGGTCACTGATGCAAGAATACAGCAGTCGTGACTCACCACACATAATGAAGTCCAAAACTCCAAACAGAGATTCTATGGAGTGATGTAGGAAGAACTCCAGACTTTGAATTTGACGTTACTGAAACATTTGATATCCATATGCCAACATTAAAGGATATTGTTTAACATCATATAGAACCTTTCCTGGCTTGAAAGTGACGACATCATAAGCACCAGGTGACCAGATGTGATGTCATAAGCACCTGCAATGCATCAAAGGGCCAGCATGTTGACCATCGTTATTGCTCCCTTTCACTCAACCAACCTGGACTCTTCAGAAAAGAAGCACTTCTTCCTGGAGATTCAAATATAATCATCATGGAAGACAATTTCTGTTTCACGTGTACTGTTGAAGCAATTTTGTTTGCTATTTGCTACTCAAACAATGTGAACTCTCTCTAGTTTTTATAATCATCATGGACCCTAATGCCATAAATCTAGAAAAGAAGTTCAGTCATTTCCTGCTTTCTCAGCTTATTTTTCCCCTGATTAGGCATAATCCAAGTACCTAAGGCGCCACTACCCTGGGTTGTATTTATACTGTGCTGATATAATGCTCCACAGCTTTGCTACAGTGGTCATCTACAGCACATTGTATCAATGAGACATGGAAGAATATCTTGTGACATAATGGATGAGTTTAAAAAGTTTGAAGAAACTAGGTTCTTTGACGCAGGAGAACAGAAATGGACTGCACAGACTGGACTCCTTTCACCAGTTTTGTTGGCCATCATGCAGGCCAAGTGGCATTCAACATAATTTATTTATTTATTTATTTCCAGTTTGATTACCGGGGAAGTCCACTGGGCCCAGAGAGCCTGTTTTCAGTGGAGGCCCGGGAAGAAAAGCTCCATGAAACAGATTACAGTAAAGGTAGTATTGCATTACTATTTATATTTATAATAATTACATACTTTTTATGTCTCTCTAGGACAAGCACTGCTTCCCAGTTTGCTACATGGCAAACTGGTTGTTTAAAATGGGTGATCAATTCCCTGAAATGTATGGTATGCCTTGAAGACAAAGCATCATCAAAAATAAAAGTCTCTGGTATCTGACAGTTGTTGTTGTTGTGTCTTTCGGCTTTTCCCGGTTAGGGGTCGCCACAGCAGAACTCCGGTCCGCTAATGATTGGCAGTAGATTTTTACGTGCTGAGTTGCCAGCTCTGATGCACAGCCTTCAATGAAGGTACGCCCATTTACGCATGTCTCCACACAGAAGACGCTTGAGCTGAGAATCGAACAGGACAACGTCTTACTGTGAGGTGACAACGCTATCTGACAGTGCAGTGGAAAAACAAAAGAGAAGTTAGTGGCCTAGGAGGCAGGGCCTTCATTTGCACTACTGACAAGTTCAGGAACAGAGTCAGGCTGCTTGTTGGCTTGGATAGTGGGAATAGGATGAAAAGGCTGATGGGCATCTATTCTATCCTTGGCAGAGGGTGAAGGGGATCCCAATGTCTGAGAGACCTCTGATGGAGACTAGGAGAATTGCAGGACATCTGAACTTCAATGAAGGGGGTGACAATGACAGCCTGATGTCATTGCAGTGCTTTCACAGTTAGTATAACTGAGTATGACATCTCCCAGGCTCAGTGCTAGCTACTCCCCCATCAGATCCCTTTTCCCTGGACCTCAGAGTATTAATGCAAGATCAGCTTCTGAGGAGTTGAGGGGCCCAGCTGGTGAAGGATCACATCTAGAAGTGCCCGTAAAGGAGTGATTAGTGGATTCAGAGATGATCAAGCACAGAAGCTAAGTGGAGGGACAGCCTGAGGCTGAGTGAGGTTAGTAAGGTTAGCAAAAGAAAAATACAAAGAAAAAAAAAGGAAAATGCAAAACAAAGATCAGCGTATTCTCCAACGTGCCTTGAAAATGACTTTTTCTATATTTTTCCTGAAAGCATTTATCCTCCTTAGTGGCAAAACTGTGCTAACATCAAAGTGGCGGGACTCTGAACAGGCTATTTAGTAGCCATTCCTCAAATGTTTTTTTCTGTTAAGAAATACATGAAATCTGTAGAGGAGAAATGCGAGAGATATGTCCAAAAATCCCCCACAGTACCTCCTTTTTATCTTATGATTAGCATCCCACATACCAGTGGGAAATACTGAGCTTTGAACTAGTAATGGGCAGCCGGAACACAGATGGGCTACTCCAGCTTTATACAATTAGTGATTTCAGCCGTAGTTTTCTTCTATTCATATAAATCTGCTTCTACTTGCACCATGGGACATTGGTACAATGTTGGCAGTATGTGTTGTTTTTTTTTGTATTATAAAGCGAAGTGCCTTCAGAACAAATACTGTCCTATCATCTTTATATAAGATATGGGGAAGATGAAAAATCGCTGTGGTTAAGAATTCTGCCTCACAGCTTCAGGGACTGACGTGCAGCCCTGATGTCCAGTCACTGCCTGTATGAGTTTACATGTTCTTGCGTGGGTTTTCTCACAGTACCATGGTTTTCCTTCCTCCACCAAAAATCACCACCAAAAATGCTGATTGTTGACTACACTAAATGATCTATATATGTCGTATTTAGCCTTAGGCTTCAAACATGACTTGTTGCTAAAATGGGGTTTCAGAGGACCTAGCTGATGTAACTAGGTAACAAATGAATAAAAAATACAAACAGCAGCTTGTCGAATGGGTCATATAATGTTCACTGAGAATAGCTTTTGACTTTAATTTAGTAACATTGAAGTCCACAGCAATGACTTGCATTTACTGAATCCATGTTTTTGGAATGTTAGTAAAATAGATCTGATAGGGACAGTGTTCAGTAACCTTCCAGGATGATGGTATCCATTAGCCATCCTTTAAGTATGGATGCCCTGAAGTATCACTCTTCATAAAACCTAAAAAATAGCCAAGATTATAGTACCCAAAACAAAAGTTGAAATATAAGCAATATAAGTTATTCCAGAACATTTTTGGGTTATAGCAAGGATCCACAATACAACAGAATGAGGCATTTGTAAAAATGATTTTACTAAATGACATGTATATATATATATATATATATATATATATATATATATATATATATATATAGACAGACATTACTAGAGAAACTAAGAATCTCTGTAGGAAGATGAGTACACGTTCTGCAGGACAGCAGTGTACACCAAACGGATAATGGGTGGTAAAGACACAAAAATCCTATTACTGAAACCAATCTGTAAGCGACACAGAGAGATCATCATCATAACTGAAGGGTTTAGGAGACGGGATAAAACCAAGGACTAGAGGAGAGACAGCTCTTCCCAGCTTACTCCAGAAGAACATGGTACCGCTGCACAAGGTCATGTCAGAGAGAGATGAACAGGTCATCCAGAGCAGCAAAGACAGGGGAAGAGGAAGCAGAGTGTAACAAGTAACATTAGCCATTTGAAATGTTGGGACCCACTAGAGCGAGTCCCAAAATATGGAGACTGAATGGCCAAATGATCTGACTTACATAACCATTTCTAGGAATATTCCCTGTTCTTCAAGGTATGGTGATCTTGGAGTTGGTATATAGAAGTTCAGAGGCTATGGGGGTGCAGGGGTCTTGTCCCCTCCTTGCAAAATTTGCTCTTCTCCTTTGTTTTCAGTCTTCCTTTTCGGCTTGTCAACACTCTGCATTATCGAGTGTCGACATTTCAATAGGAATCCACAAGTAACTGTTCTCTGGATTGCTGAAAGTGAATCTTCACAGTGTGAGTTGTCCACTCATGGAATATACTATTGCATTTCAGGCTGAGGAGAGAATTCACGGTGACATTCAAGAGGACATAGGTAAAGCGGAGAAGCAGGAAAGGGGAAGAAAAATATGGAAGGGAGGTTGAATGTTAAAAGGACATAAAGGAAAAATGAAAAAATGTTTCTCATTCTGTTGTCCAACAAAACAAAATGTCATATAAAGTGATTTGCAGTCAGAAATGACCTCATAGTAGTCATACCAGTTGTGCAACAAAAGAATCCACTGAAAATACAGGCATTCCAAAGAAAACTTGCCAAGAAGTGCCCAATGAATGAAAATATAAAATTATAAGACCCAAACAAGCACAGCGCTTGGTTTACAAAACAATCAGCCACTTAAATGCTTTTATCTCACAAAAAGGTAGTACTACATCCTACAGCTAGTATACATAACATTCCATACGATGCAGCAAGGTCATCAGTTTTTGTCATTACCATTCTAGCCCAGGTTAAGCAATGTCTTAGTCCAAAAACTTAGAAGGCCCTTTGTAGAAGTATATTCCTACTTCAAACTGGCAACCATATCCTGAGATACATGCTTACCTCAGGAAATAACTTGTGACTCATTATGTATGTCTAGAACACTATTTTGTACAGTTGTTGGTATCCATAGCAACATCTGCTCAGGGCAGAATAAGGGAGTAACTGACCTATGGCCGCCTTCCTGCACAACCTTGCATCCTGAAGCCAGTACCTGCCATTAGCAACAGAATCTATAACCTTTATTCTGTTATGGCAGCCTTTAGCCATAGCACAGACTGTCTAGTTTAAGCAGGAGTTGATCTGATACACATGTGAGAAATCCATCTTTACCCACAAGCAATCTCTTGCCCTACACACCTTCCTCTCTTTCTCTTTACTTAATTACTCCTGTGGCAATTTCCTTGCTGAGAACCTTATCCTAGCTTTCATATCAAATAACAGGACTGGGATTATTCCTTCTTGTTTAACAGCTATTACAAACCCTTGATTTCATAAGTGATCATAGCCTTCTGTTGTTACATTGGTGCATACTCATGTTTGTTTTCCGTTTGTTACAGACCAATCATTAGCTTGCAATGCTCTTGAAATTCTCATTGGTGATCAGCAGTTTTACTCAGTTACTACATTTCTTTGCTTGTTTGTTTATTCTATGTGGATTGGGCTGCTAGGGCTCTTTTTCAGCCATGATCTATTTACAGTAAGTAAAAGGACTCTGATAAAATGATCAGTGAAAACATAATGCTGTATATTCAATTTAAAGATGCAGCCACCACATGTGAAGTGCACCTGATAAACTATTCCTAGAAATTAATATAGTAAAGCTTGCAGGTGGTAAAGTGAAAAAAAAAACACACCATCTATCTATATCTATCTGCCTCTCTCTATGTAAATAATATATCTATATCTGTATGTATATATATTTGTATGGATTACCCCGGTACAGCGGTAGCGTTGTTACCTCACAGCAAGAGGTTCTCCCGTTCGATTCTCGGCTTGGCTTGGGAGTGCTTTCTGTGTGAAGTCTGCATGTCCTCCCCGTGGTTGGGTAGCGTTCAAAAGACATGCATGTGTAAATGGGTGTGCCTTCACTGAAGGTTGGGCGTCGAGCTGGCACCTCTGCATTTCGTAAAAATCTACTGCCAATCATTAGACCAGAGTTCTGCTGTGGCGACCCCTTACCGGGAAAAAGTCGAAAGACAAACAACAACCCTCAGTTTGTCAAAGCTGCTTTGAACTGTGTAAAGTTATCTAGAGTCTGTTTTTTCAATAGGTGTTTTTTCTGTTTAGAGAATGGGCAGCCTGTACATCGTCACCTGAATGGAGAATGTTCTTCACCAAGGTACAGATAAATTCCACTGAAACATGGGTCCATGTTTCATGGCAGCATATTAAGCTACTATGAAACCTCTGACTCTTAAAAAAAACAAATGGCCACCATTTTTTATGATTGTCAAACAGCCATTTGCTGCTTAGCAGTCATTAATTAAAATTATAAAGTAAATGGAGTAAAAGTCTGTGTGTGTGTGTGTGTGTGTGTGTGTGTGTGTGTGTGTGTGTGTGTGTGTCTGTGCATGTGTACTTACATGCATGAATGAAAAAGAGAGAGAGAGACATCACTGACTGCAACCGGCAGTCCAGTATAAAGGTTTGTTTATACAACGCTGATGGCTGTTTAATGAACTGTGTGATTTTTGTTTAAGAAGTATAAAGTCCTTGATATTTGTCATTACTGTGTAATGCACAATGATTTACTACAATAGTGGCCAAAAAATAAGGCCACTTCAAATTTTTGATCAATATTGCCTGTTTCTTGTCTTTTTGCATTACAACAATTGATGTAGCTGGATTCAGCCTGACAAGCAGATGTTTATTGAAAAACAGAAAAAAAATAAATTCTAGTCATCTGACGGTCAATATTTGGCAGGATTTCCCTTATTCTTCAACACACAGCCTTGGTACGAGGTGGCATGCTGTGAACCAGTGATTTGCAGTATTCCATCGCAATCTGTCACCAAAAAGTGTTTGACATCTTTTAAGTCCTTTTCTGAGGTTGGCTGATGTTCTGCCACTTTCTTCTTCATGTTAATCCAGCAATTTTCTGTGACATTGAGATTTGGCAAAATTGATGGCCAGTTTGGAAGCAGATGAATGTAGTTGTCGGCAAACCATTTCTTGACTGTCTTGGCAGTATGGCATGGAGCTGAATCCTGCTGAAATATTGTTGTTCCAGTAATGTTCATATGGAGTTTTACTTTTGAGTTCAGCACAGAAATATACTTTGCAGCAATCACTTTTTCACCTATGTGATTTCTGCAACGCCCTTTCGCTGAGATGCTTCCCCATATCATAATGGATGGAGGATGTTTGACTGTCTTAATTGTGTACTTTGGATGCAGGCATTCACCAACAGTATGTCTGACAGAATTGTAGCCTGACCCTCACACTTGCTGAAATGTACTTTCATCAATAAATAGCACTTGCTCCCACCACTCTGCAAACTTCTTTCAAGGCACGACAAAACTTTATTTGATCACGAAGCTGCTTCTTTGTCATCAGCAGTTTCTAAGCCGGTCTTCTTGCCACCAGATTAAAATCTTCTGCTACACGTCTTCTAATTGTTCTGGAAATATTAATTTCCCATTCTTTAGCCAGATGAGGTATTTGAACAGACAAAGTCTGAGGACTTGCTGTAACAATGCTCTTTAGACATCTGTCATCACTGAGTGATGTTTTGTGATCATGGCCACAGTTAGCACAATGTGTTGCACCACCCAAAAGAATGGTATTTTGTACTCCACATGCAAAATAGCCAGATGTTTAGCAAATCACATTGAGAGTAGCCTTCAGAGTGCAGTGCTATAACTTGTCCCTTTATAAAGTCGCTTAAATCATGCTTTCTACCCATTCTAACCAATACAGATCATATATATATAAATTTATCAATTCTCATAAATTTTCAGTAAAAATCACTGCAGACAAGCAAAACTGTGTAAACAGGAAACAAAGATACTCTACGCAATCAAAAAGTGAATATATATATATATATATATATATATATATATATATATATATATATATATATATATATATATGTAACGTAAAATTAATACATTGCAAACATTACAGCCCATTTTGTTGAAAAACATTTGGTGGCCTTATTTTTTTTGGCCACCACTGCACAGAAATCAATGAATGGAACATTCTTCTGCAACAAAATCGTGTCTCTGTCTATCTATCCACATGTCTGTGTGAGGCTATTTGTATGTGTGTGTGTGCATGTGCGTGTATGTGTGTGCATGTTATGGAGGAAAAAACTTCCTTTTAAGAGTGTAGAGGTCTCAGAACATCCCTGGGAGTGATCAAGGAGCCTGGGATTCGGGAAATGATGTGGGGGAGTTGTATGTTACTTTTTTGCTAGTTTAGATTATAGAGCTGTACAAATTTTCTTGCAGCATTATGCAATCTCAGAATATACCTAGTCGCAGAGGTGGGGGGTGCATTTGTAGCTTGTCTCCCTTGAAAAACACTGTTTTGGTGCAATTCATTTAATCAGGAACAGATGTGTATATATATATATATATATATATATATATATATATATATATATATATATATATATATATATATATATATATATATATATATATATATGGGTTCCGTTAAGAAGCTTGAAATACCGAAATCTTGAATTTCAGTACTTTGAGCCCAAGAAGCCAAATCCACATAACAGCGAAAGTTTAGAAAAACGAAATTCAAAACCTCAAATACCAGAGGTTTTGAATTTCGCACTTCTAAAGTTCCGCTATGGTTATGTATTCAGGTAAGTGTGTGTTAAGGGGTTTGGGTAGGGGCTGTAGTGTGTGTCAGTGTGTTTTATTGCTGTGATGTGTGTGTGCGAAGAGAAAGTAGCTTGTGTGGTGGTGTTTTGTGTGTTTGTATGTAGTGCGACCTGGTAGTGAGAATATTTAAGTAGGGTGGTTGTGGGGCGTATTGTCCCCCCACATGGGGGGTACAGGGGGACTTGCCCCCCTGCTTTCATGTAGTAGAGTGATTGTGTGTGTTTGTGTGGTGGATGGTGTGTGTGTGTGTGTGTGTGTAGTAAAACCGTGAAATTCAAAACTTTCGGTATTTGAGGTTTTGAATTTTGCAGTTTTTAGTTTTCGTTGTTTTGTGGATTCCACTTCTTGGGCTCAAGATACTGAAATTCGAGATTTCAGTATTTCAAGCTTCTGAAGTGAATCCATATATATATGGCGGTCACTTGTCCTTTGCAAAATATGTCTGCATTATTCAAAGTACTACATTGCACTCAAGAGTGCAGCAAGATATACTGTTTTTACTGTACGGAGTACAATTTTTCTAATCATTACTTAGAGAAACCTTGTTTTTTTAGGCCATACTATGTCCACAACCATCTAAATTAATGCCTCTAGTAAGAGTTAAATAGATTGAAAAATATATATTTAATGGTTTTAGAGGGAAAGTGATGCAAACATTTGTTAAGTGCTGAGGGGGTAATGTGCCACATTTTTAAGTGCCAGGTGGGTTGGGGGCAGCACACGAGTACAAAATTAAACTCCCTAACTACACCCCTGATTGCACCTTGCCATATTAAACAATAGTTAGTAGCTGAAACACAGGCTGCACTACATAATAACTTTCTGCTTTCACTAATTAACTGCGGTTCATTGAGCTTCATAAATTCAAGGCAAATTAAGGCTGACTTACCAGAGCATTATTCATTTTGTTAGAGAGCTACCAAGAATGACTCATCACTGCAAGTTTTATAAGGCTCTTAATTGGCTTTGAGAAGAGACATTCATCAGAAATGCCTTGATATTTTATTATAAAAATTCACTAAGGTGTCATGCATATTTATACTGTTTCCATCTTCCTGATCTCTATTAATATTTGTAAAATGAGAGCTTCTTTAGGATAAAGCGTTCAAGTACTATACTCTGAAACCCTCACAGAAATTTGATCTCTCCATGTAGATTTATGCATTTAATAGTTTCTCTTTATTCAGATGTCCAGTTAGAAGCTTATACACATTTATATATTTAATATCAGTTAATGAGTAGAATATACTACTGAATCACAAGCCCTTTTTCAGGAGAGACATGGGAAGAGAAAAATAGTACGGAACTGGAAAACTGTATAATATAACAACAATATTAAGCAAACTATAATAACAACATACGCAGGTTTTAGGAAAATGATTAAAATTTCATGATCCAAAAAGCATTTAAATGTTTAATGCAATAATGTTAAGTCTTGTTCAAATATGCTTAAGTTTTATATTAAATTAAAAACATTTGTTTTGGATGGTTACATGCTGTTGTCAGACACGTATGAAAATTGAATGCTTTTATCTCATGTGTCTTTTCATTATAAAAAATAAATGAAATAACCCGCAAAGTCAAGTGTTTTCAAATGCTGCTATTTTATTGCAGTGCTCCTCATCTGGGAATAAACTTTTGATATTAACGATTCAAACTAAAAAGGAAGAACCTAACTAAAACCGACCTCTGGTTGTTGAAACGAATTATACTGTACAGTAAATAAGCTGAGAAACTACATCACCCTATAAAATATTCAGAAAAGTCCACTACTCAGTGCAGTCTGCATGGCAACAGGTAACCTCACAGCAATGCTATGCAGTAGTAACCAACGACTGGAGAACTGTAGTTGTTAAAACAGAAGAAGGAAAATACCGAAACATGCCTGGATTATCTATACAAGCACAATAAAGCATTCCAGGGAATTTAAAATAATGATAAAAAATTTAAATACAGCTGGATCCCCAACAAAACCCTAGCCAGGCATACTAAATCAGCTAATTAATATTTCTTTCTTTTTTTTTTTTGCTAAACATCTAAGCTATTTGCTAGTGCCATAACATATATTTAAGTATAGGTGACATAAGGTGATGGACACTGGTAGACTTCATATATTCTATATATCTAATGCATATCATTAGATACAGGAGAAAATTCCAGCATGTATGGCTTAATAAGTCATTACTATACCAATTATGTGGTATAGTTTGTTAGAACAGCAGGTCTTATCTAAGCCAGAGTAGATTCATTAAGAGGGGATCTTTGTCCCTTGTTCAAGTGGAGAGTGTCCTATTGTCTTGTCTAGAGGTTGTTATTTAGGCCTAAAGAATACATATCATTGCCGCGGTAGTATGGCAGTAGCTTTGTTACCTCACAGCAAGAGGTTCTCCCGTTTGATTCTCGGCATGGCTTGGGAGTGCCTTCTGTGTGGAGTCTGCATGTCCTCCCCATGGTTGGGTAGCGTTCGAAAGACATGCGTGCGTAAATGGGCATGCCTTCATTGAAGATTGGGCGTCGAGCTGGCACCTCGGTGTTTCGTAAAAATCTGCTGCCAATCATTAGTGGACCGGAGTTCCGCTTTGGCAACCCCTTACCAGGAAAAAGCCGAAAGACAAACAACATCTAATACATATCATTATCTGACCAATCTTAATGAAACAGTTTTATTTACATATGCATTATTAATGCTTTAAAACCAAAGCACATAGAAGCATAACATTTTTCAATATTAAATCATTATTCATAAAATCTGAATCAGAGAACATTTAACATATGTGTGTCTATACCCACGTGCGTGTATCTGCATATATATATATATATATATATATATATATATATATATATATATATATACATTTGCCCTTGTGATCATGTCTGAAAAGAGTCTGACAGTTACTTTCTTTACTTACCTAGTTAACAGACAGCTAAAAGAATCAAATAACATGAACCCTATCAGAGCACAAGGTCTCTTAGGATCATATGCTGCAGGAAGATAGGAGAAGGAAGACAGAAGAGGGAACAGAGTTGCAGTGCATCACCTGGGCCAGCTGCAGCTTGGTGGTGCAGACCCAAAAAAGGGTGAGAAAATTAGGGATATAGCCGACAGATTGGGAAAGGAAGTTCTAAGATCAAAATGAGGTAATAATACTTCATGAAGTGTTTAGTGAGGTCATGAAATGAATAGCAAGAGGAGTAGTGTAGAGGAGGATTATGGAGGAGTTTAACAGTTGGAAATGGGCATAAAAAAGGTGCCTGCTACAGCATTCCTGTAGGCCTGAAGGGTGTCCTACATACTGATAGTAATACCTTGTACAGTTGAGGTGAGGTGTTCGGCACAAAACAGTGCCCTAGTGCATATACCACAGTCAGACTAACAGACACACACACACAGGCATACGTGCACACACACACACACACACACACACACACACACACACACACACACACACACACACACACACAGACACACACACACATACACACACACACACACACACACACACACACACACACACACACACACACACACACACACACACACACACACACACACACACACACACATATGCATGCTCGCTCTGTCTCTCTCTTTCACAGTGTTCCGTCACTCACATACCCAATTTGGTAGTCACACAGTACCTACATGTACAGTAAGAAAGAATTTTTTTTATACAGAGGAAAGCTTTGAGAAATTCATAATATGTCAGTGGGCTGCACGGTGGGTAGCTGTCAGATGTGCCTCTTACCAGTGGATGAATAACACCCATCCATAAAAAAATCTCATCGTACAAGACCTTTCTAATGCTACAGGAAAGCTGTGATGAAAGCACATATGCAAAGAAGAGCTCTGCCATTTCCAAGTTAAACTACTTTTGAAAATCAGGAAAGTACTTGTTTTACTGTGGTTGCCTCTGGTGCTCCAGTTTCCTCCCACATCCCAAAGACGTGCTGTAGGTTGATTGGACACTCTAAATTGGCCCTAGGTGTTTGTGCGTGTGTGTGCCTTCTGTGGAAGGTTGGGTGCCGGGCTGGCAACTCGACACTGTAAAACTCCACTGCCAATCATGAGCGGACATGTGATCCACTGTGGCGACCCCTAACCGGGAAAAGACGAAAGAAGAAGAAGAAGAAGACTTGTTTTACATTTTTTTTTGCATTTTATAGATTATTTTAACATAGTGTATAACATTCTAAAGTTGCTGACTTTGTGTTTGAAACAGTCACCTGGCTGTTTTTGTAATTGACTATACCTCCTGACAGTTAAACTGCAAGCATTCCCTGCAATTTTCCATTTTTTCAGCAAGTTTTTTACATTAAATTGCAGTTTCGGTCTGTTAGGCTAAAAGTTGCTTATATTGTGCTTTTTATAGTTGCCTGGATGCATTCGTAACAGACAGCTCCTCCATTTTGTCATACGATGTGTTCTCTTTTGTTTATGTTAGGTAGCACCTCCATTTTGTTGAAGTATTCTCCCTGTACCTTTCCACTTCCTTTTCACACTTTTACATTTAATTGCAGTTTCAGATGGTTTTCTCGTCAGGGTGTAACCCTCTTGAGGACAATATTGCTTATTCTGCAGCAGAGAATAATTTGCTGCCGTTTCTGAGAGGAGGACATTATTAGCTTGAGTTCTAGCTGCCTTTTTATTAGTTCTCTCACTTTATCTCCTCAGTTTAACAGTGATGCGTGGCACTCTACACAATACTGTATTTGACAGATCCAGGCAGTTTATTTCAAATTTTCTCTTAGGAATCGTATCTAATGCCCCCCCCAAATCAAAGGTGTAAATGACAGAGATAAAGCAGTGTCACATTGTCGCACTTCTAACCTTGATCTCATAGCTGGTCTTAAACAAAGTATACTTTGGTTTTGGTGCTTGAACCTAATGTTATCTTCATTTATTATTTTATCTTAATTGAATACATTAAACAAAGAACCAAAAGGCTATTACCTTCTCCCTTTGTAGCAATTTAGACTAAACTATTTACTGTGCAATATTAACTTAGTGCTCAGAGCTATTTAAATCTGTCTGTTATTTTTCTATATAATAAAATCTTGGGTTTGAGTCTTGGTTCATCCTCTTAATCTTTATTAATATGCCTCATTGCCATACTCACATCACTTGAATGCTCAGGCAAAGAAATAATTGTTTGATGGTCACTTATAATGATCTTTTATTTAAGTTGTTACTGTCCATTTATTGACATCAGAGATGGAAGCACTTCAAATTTGAGCTTTCGCTCTCACGAACACATCGTGTGAGCATCACTTGCCTGCACTACACTCTGGATACACCCAATCATACACTAAGTTATAATACTCTGAGCCACTAAAATAATCTTTGCCTAAGAAGCAATGGTGTAGTAGGTGCAAATCCAGCATAAACAAGCAGTACAACACAAGTTAAGGATAACTGGAAATCACCTGGAACTACACATCTTAGATCCATCACGTCAAAGCAATCTTCAAAAGCAAATAAAAATGTATTAATGAATGGTGACTACATAATCAGGTGTTCTGATTCCATACTCACAACACTGAACAAAAACAGGGTGAGAAAACAGTGGGCCATGACTGCTGACTTTACAAGAGGCCTGAGTACCCAGAAACCAGACAAATAGGAGTAAGACATGATGGTGGTTGAAGTTGTGGTAAATTACCTAGAGCTCCAACCCTGCAACTATATAAGTTTAACATACACACACACACACACACACACACACACACACACACACGCACAGCCATAGTCTATGAGCAAAAGATTTAGGTTGATGAAAAACTCAGCCCTTCTGTGAATGTTTCCTGCAATGATGTCTGCTGCACCCCCCCCCCCCCACACCCACCCAGATAAATATTCTTTGCCTAACGCTAATATTCAATGAAGAAATAACTTTTTTTGGGAGAAAAGATCATCTCTTTTCTTCTGATCCATATTTCCAGGCATTATGTCTACACAAAGCATCTACTACATTTTATATTTCACTTCAGTTAAAAAGTGTTCTTTTCAACAAGAGTTATGATGCCAGAGGAGCTAGATGTATTTTTTCTTTGACCCTTTTATAAATTGCCCATTCCTCTACTGAACATTCATTAGAGATTCAAAAGTAATTTCTGTCTCTTCTGTGGCTGTAACATCCCATGACATTAATATTCCATTTATGAAGCTGAGCTGACCTTTCTCCTTTACATTACGTTCAGTAGTCTGCAATCATTGTCGACGGGGCTTCTTCCTTTCCAAGAAGCACAGGCAACTTACCAAGCTACTGAAATAGGAGATGTTCATTTCTGAAATGTTTAATAAGATGTTTTAAATGAACCAGTATTTAAATTAAAACTGCCATCATCGCTTCCAGGAAGACATACAGAAAGACCAGCACAGACTTGCACTCACCTAATTTATGGGGAACTGACATTAACTAGTCCAGGAGTGCAGCTACAATGTTAAGAACAGTCTTAAAAGATGGCAGGGGTACTCATAAGTTATATACATTTACAAATTACGTCTGTCCCCTTTAGTTGTGAAATATTGAGACAGTCTGTTTTTAATGCCTTCCGATTTTAAAAGATTACTGTAAAGGCACTACAGGACAATGAAAATACAGGAAGCATTAAAATGATTTATGTCTGTTTATAGGACATGATGCTGGAGAAAGGCTATGGTTTTGGTAAACATTTGTAATTTCAAGTTGCTTATATGAGAGTAAGTAGTACTGAAATAATTAAATAAAAATGTATGATTTTTTTTTCAAAATATTGTAAAAACTTACTTTAGTCTCTCTGATAAGAAACTTCGTTAACACTGAAGTGAGGGTATTTTTTTCATTATGAGACAGGTGAGGCAGGATTGATATATTTATTACACACCTATGTATATATCTATCTATATAGAATATAAAATTCTAGTTCACTAAATTGCAAATCCACTACATTGGCATTCCTTAAATTGACCACAATTCACAAAACAAGACAAAAAGTGTTTTTTGCAGGAGGATCAAGCCTCCCAGCATCCCCTGCAACTTACATATACCAAATTGGAGATTACACAACAGTGGGGAAAGAGCAAAACCTTAATCCCCTCTGTCATCTGAAATACCAGAATATATATATATATATATATATATATATATATATATACATACATACACACACACACACACACACATATATTTCATATAAAATTCCAGGGTATTCTGTTGACACACCTTTGGAATTATGTCAGTTATGGCACACACACATATATTTCATATACAATTCCAGGGTATTCTTTTGACACACCTTTGGAATTATGTCAGTTATGGCACACACACATATATTTCATATACAATTCCAGGGTATTCTGTTGACACACCTTTGGAATTATGTCAGTTATGGCACACACACATATATTTCATATACAATTCCAGGGTATTCTGTTGACACACCTTTGGAATCATGTCAGTTATGGCACACACACATATATTTCATATACAATTCCAGGGTATTCTGTTGACACACCTTTGGAATTATGTCAGTTATGGTGACTCCTAACAGTGGAACACATTTGCATTATTTAAAACAAATTGCATTGCAAGCCACGGTTTTACCGACTGTATGTCTTCCTTTAAGCTGCACTACAACCGATTTTGTTTCTGTTGTACATTTTGCTATAAATTGGCTAGGATCCATGCAAAACACTGTGCTCAGCAAACAATGACTGCATTCCACATACTTCCACAACTTTAACTCCAAGATTGCACAATACTAGAGAAAAGGATCTGTCTTCTAATCTCCATTACAATGCAATCTCACACTCTTTCTGTAATAGATTTTTTATTAATTTACCAGCCATCTAAACCACATGCACCATCCTTTAGTTGGTAAAATGCATCTTGGACCACATCACTGGTTTACATATATATGTGTGTATATATATATATATATATATATATATATATATATATATATATATATATATATATATATATGGGTCTAGGACCAATGCTCGAGTGGCCATTTCACTGAATGTGAAACGGCCGGGCATACTTACGCAGAAGTGATTTTCACCGAAGAAGCACTTTCGCGTATGTATGCCTGTTGCGGAGGTGGCACTACAGTGGGGAGAAGGGAAAAGTCCCTTTTCCCCCACTGTAGTGTGACCTCGGAGTGAGAATATAAAAGTAGGGGATGGGGGTGCAGGGGGGCTTGCCCCCCCTGCAAAAATGTAAATATAATTTTTTTTTAACACACTTTAACAAAAACGCTTTCGTTAAAGTGTGTTCGGTAATAGTGGATTCGGACTATTGAACTTTTGTTCAACAGTCCTAGATACATATATATATATATATATATATATATATATATATATATATATCTATATATATCTATATGTGTGTGTACACAAACACACGTGTGTGTGTGTGTGTGTGTGTGTGTGTGTGTGTGTGTGTGTGTGTGTATATATATATATATATATATATATATATATATATATATATAGATTCAGTATATAATTTTGAAATACTGAAATCCCCAAATTTCAGTATTTCAAAATTACACAGCCGAAGACACCAAAACCCTAAAACTGAGAAATTCAAAATCCCGACGCTACACTACAGATACAGTGCACACAAACACACACCACTTCCCCTCCCAACTCAAATATAATATCCTACACTACAGATAAGCAGGGGTGCAAGCCCCCCCTGCAACCCCCACCCCTACTTTTATATATATATATATATATACTAACTCTGAGATCACACAATCAGACACACAAGCAACTCACTCCCACACATTATACACACCCTCATCACAGTCAAAATACACACTGACAAGACACTAAAGTCCCTAACCAACAGACATACACATACATACATATCCAAGCTCACATCTTACCATTCACACACCACAACACCAGAAGCGCTAATTCAAAATCTCCTTACTTCGGGATTTTGAATTTCGCGCTTCTAGTTTAGAAGTATTTCAAGACTTCGGAATTTTAATTTCGAAATACTGAAACTCGGGATTTCAGTATTTCAAAATTAAAAAGGGAACCCATATATATCTATCTATATATATGTGTATATATATATATATATATATATATATATATATATATATATATATATATATGTATGTGTGTGTGGGGATGTATGGGGAGCCAGGGAGAGGTAGTACCTCTGATGGGGGAACATGTTATGGTCTTCAGAGTATTTCATCCACCTTGGTCCTCACTTGACACTCAGCTCTCACCTGTGTCTCCTCGTAGCTGTCTGCATGCAACAGAGGCCACACCCTGGGCAATGGCTTCAACTGGCTGGCAAAACCAGGTGAGGGTAGCCATCAGGTTTGTAACCCTTGTCAAGTCAGGGCTTGTCTACCTATGCATGTGAAGACTGGATCCGGCAGACTGCACTGAGGAAATCACCAGACTGATTCAATGGGCAGGAATGCAGACTCATTAAAGTGATGTGGAGCACAAATAGGGCACAGAGACACACATTAGGACACTGTTGGCCATCCATTGCATGCCAATCCATACCCAGTTATCTCAACTATGTCCTGCCACTGGATCAAGAGGAAGAGAGCGTGAGAATGACTATTTGCACAACTCTCTCTCATCATAATCCAGTTCAGGCACACGTCAAGACATCACCCCCCTAAGTCCTGTGGCGATGGGCAAATGACGAAGCAGCAGGTGCAGATACACTGGAAGCTGTAGCCACAACCTCAGACACAGGTTACCCAGGGCAATGGGTCACTCTCTACTGGACCAAAGCAGTAGTGGAGTTCGGCAACCCCCTGGGTGTCTGAGCAGCTCTATTTAGGATTGCTCTGCTCACCTCCATGGTCTGAGGAAGGGGCTAGAAAAGGTGTACATAGCCTGCTTCATCCTACTCCTGGCTTGCTTGCCATGGCAGGAGGGTATCCCAACCATGTGGTTGAATCACAAAGAAAAAGACATTAGTGACTTCGGTCTCCATTGGCACATGGAATGTGCACACACTCATGGATAGCTCCAAAACAGACAGACCTGAGAGACGGACAGCGCTTGTTGCAAGAGAACTCGGCAGGTACAACATCCAGATAGCAGCCTCAGTGAGACCAGGTTCACAGATGAAGGCCAGCTGACAGACGTTAAAGCCGGTTATAATTTTTTCTGTATGAACGCTGTGAAGCAGGAGTGGGTTTCGCCATCGGATCTAATCTGATCATCAAATTAGCCAGCCTCCCAAAAGGATTCAATGACTGACTCATGTCTCTGTTGCTCCCCCTCAAAGGAAAGCACCACGCCACCTTCATCATTGTATATGCCCCCACCATGAGAAAACCAGAGGAAATTAAAGAAAAGTTTTATGAAGACTTGGAGTCCCTCATAGCATCTGTTCCCAAGGTGGATAAGCTTGTCAACTTAGGCGACTTCAGTGCCAGAGCTGGTGCAGACTGCCAGACAAGGGAGGGTGTCATTATGGGAGGAATGGAGCCAGCAAAAGCAACAGCAATGGTCATCTACTTCTGAAGACCTGCGCAGCTTATGACCTGTTGATCACAAACAGTCTTCCACCTACCCAACTGTAACAAGATGTCCCGGATGCATCCACACAGCAAGCACTGGCATTTCACTGATTATGTCATAGTAAGGAGAAGGGACAGGCAGGATGTTAGAGTGACTAAGGCCAATTGTGGAGCATACTGCTGGACAGACCACAGACTCATCCTCTCAAAACTCAACATGCACATTCACCCTAGGTGGCACCCGCAGGGGAAAAAGACCAATACGCACCTGAATGTCAGCAAGTTAGAACAGCACTCTGTGTGCCAGAACCTCAGTGAGGACCTCAACAGTAAGCTTGACCAACTCAGCTTAGGCACCAATGGTGCAGAAGAGGACTTGGCAGCCTTTAGGGATGTGGTCTACAACACTGCTCTTGCTCATTTGGATCTGAACACACGCAAACACCAGAACTGGTTTGATGATAATGATGACAACATTCAGATAAGAAGCATGAAGCCTTCAGATCCCTCCAGCAAGACACTACATCTGTCTCCAAGAAAGCAGCTTATAACTCCACCAAAAGCAAGGTACAAGCAAAGCTCAGAGAGATGCAAGACTCCTGGCTCAGCAGAAAGGCAGATGAGATCCAGAAGTACACTGGTAGCAACAACTTCAAGTGTTTCTACAATGCCCTGAAGACCATCTATGAGCCATAGTCCTCTGGAACATCACCACTGCTCAGTGCCAACAGGTCCACCCTGCTCACTGACAAGAAAGCCATCCTGGAAAGATGGGCTGAGCACTTCAACAATTTCCTGAACAGGCCTTCCTCAATCAGTGCAGAAGCCATTGACTGCATGCCACGAGTCGCCATTAACACCTCCCTGGCAGAACCTCCAAAGGAATCAGAGGATAAGGAAGCAATTAAGCTTCTCTCCAATAGTAAAGCACCAGGCTCTGACTCCATGCCAGCCAAAATCTACAACACAAGGGGACCAGTCTTGTTACAGAAGCTCTCCAAGCTCTTCCAGACCATGTGGCAACAGGAAGTTATCCCTCAGGATCTAAAGGCTGACTCCATTGTCCATCTCTACAAGATAAAGGGAAATAAGAAGACCTGTGACAAGCACAGAGGAATCTCTATCCTGGTCATTGCTGGCAAAATCCTTGCCAGAGTCCTCCTTAACCACCTCATTCAACACATGGAAGATGGACACCTGCCAGAGAGTCAGTGCGGCTTTAGAGAGGGTCGAGGGACACTGGACATATTTGCAGCACGTCAAGCTCAGGAAAACTGC
This sequence comes from Protopterus annectens, assembly GCF_019279795.1. Lineage (NCBI taxonomy): Eukaryota > Metazoa > Chordata > Ceratodontiformes > Protopteridae > Protopterus > Protopterus annectens. The sequence goes on along the minus strand of NC_056747.1, from coordinate 209,444,453 downwards.
CAGGAACAAAACAGGGACCTTAAGACAACATTCATGGACCTGACCAAAGCCTTTGACACTGTCAGTCATGAGGGGGCATGGCGGATCATGGAGAAGTTTGGCTGCCCAGGCGAATTTATCGGTATGGTGCGCCAGTTCCATGATGGCATGTTTGCTTGAGTACTGGACAAGGGAGACTCCTCTGATGCCTTCCCAGTCACCAACAGTCAAGCAAGGCTGTGTATTGGCACCTATGCTGTTCAGCATGATATTCTCGGCCATGCTGGCAGATGGCTTCTGCAATGACGAAGAAACCAGTATCAAGATTAGATGCAGGACTGATTGCAGGCTCTTCAACCTGCGGAGGCTACAGGCCAAGACCAAGGTTGAAGAGGACTTTGTGCATGATTTCCTGTTTGCAGATGACTGCGAACTCAATGCTGCCACAGAGGCCCAAATGCAGTAGAGTATGAACTGCTTTTCCACTGCCTGCAAAACCTTTGGCCTCACAATTAATACTAAGAAGACTTAGGTTTTGCATCATCCCACACTGTAGAAGATGTATGCAGAACCAACTATCACTGCTGAAGGTGAGATCTTGAAGGCTGTTGACAAGTTTACATACCTCGGCAGCACACTCTCCAGATTTGTGAACATTGACGATGAGGTGGACACATGCATCGCCAAGGCAAGCTCCAAGTTTGGATGGCTACCACAGAAGTCAGCGTGGGAGAGGAGAGGCATCAAACAGTCTACAAAGCTGAAGGTGTACAAGACAGTGTTACTACCCACACTACTGTATGCCTGTGAGACATGGACCGTGTATGAGCGTCATGCCAAAAAGCTGAATCGCTTCCATATGAACTGCTTAAGGCTGCTGAAAATTACCTGGCAGGACAAAGTTCCAGACTCAGTTGTCCTTTCTTAAGCTGGACTGCCAAGTATCTACACCCTGCTGAGGAGAGCCCAAGTCAGGTGGGCAGGCCACCTTGTACGTATGCCAGACACACGCCTCCCCAAGAGACTGTTTTATGGTGAACTTGCAGGAGGTGAACACACACAAGGTGGGCAGAAAAAGCACTTCAAGGACTCACTGAAAGTCTCTCTGAAGAGCTTTGGCATTGACCCGGACTCCTGGGAAACTCTAGTGCAAGACTGCGCCGCCTGGCAAAGCTGCATCAGCAAAGATGCTACCTCCTATGAGCAGAGCAGGACCGCAGAGGCACCGAGGAAGCATGATCTGCATAAATCCACAGCCAACTCTGCCAACCAACCCAAATGACCAATTGTGCCTGACATGCAGTAGAACATTCCGAGCCTGCATCGGACTTAGCCACAGCCGGACACACTGTACTCAGTCAACCTCCTTGATGTGATGTCCTTGGTCATCGTCAACAATGACGGATGAACAACAACAAAACAAACACACACACACACACACACACACACACACACACACACACATGGGATCCGGACACATGCTCGACTAGCATCTGTCCGAATCACAAAACATCGAACACACATACACGAAAGTGCTTAACATCGACAAGCACTTCCGTGTATGTGTGCCTGTTTTGTAGCTCAGACTACAGTGCGGGTAAGGGAAAATTCCCTTTTCCCCACTGCAGTGCAATCTTGGAGTGAGAATATTAAATTAGGGGGGTGTGGGGGGTGCAGTGGGGCTTTGCCCCCCTGCAGAAACGTAGATTTTCTTTTTTAAACTACACATACACGGAAGCACTTTTCGATGTTAAGTGCTTTTGTGTATGTGTGTTCAATGTTTTGTGATTCGGACATATGCTAGTCAAGCATGTGTCCTAGACCCAAATATATATATATATATATATATATATATATATATATATATATATATATATATATATATATATATATATATATAAGGCAGATACCATCTCTAAGCCAGTACAGTCATAATAAAAAAAGTAAATAAAAGCCAATACAGTCATAATGTGGAACCTAATGCAGAATGAAAGTAATATTGATATTAGAAGTGGCACATTTCCTAAAACGTGCAGATGTGTTACTAAGGTCCTTAGCCAGCTATAAAAATGTGTAGAAAATCATTCAAAGATGTATGATGAAGTGCAATCCATCTGACATTGTACTGAGATGCAGTTTTTATAATTTAGTGAAATCCAGCCAATGCAAAAAATAACAATAATGATAATTATAATAAGTAAATAAAAAAAGGTAATACATTTGTCACATTAGTAATGACGACAAGGTTTGTCAAATGGCTTATAGATCATCAGCCAGTTTATTTGTTTGAAGTATACAGATAACTAAATCTCTGCTCTTTTAAATAGCAGTATGTAAGCCCTTAAGTCTGCTCTGTTTACCAATTAATTATATGGAAACATGTAGTACTGATCTGGATAATAAGTAAACATTTATTTTACTTTTTTTATTAGTGTTGTCATCTCTTTGTGGTACTTGCTTTGTTTATAAACAGCTGTCTGCCTGAGAAGAATAAATATTCCTTTCTGTAATGTCTCATATTCGGCTTGCTGCTCTGATTCCTTCCTTGAAAGAGAGGGTTGCAGTCACTAGGAAGTACTGTTTAGTGTACCAAGATCAGTTTTCTTGAATATTGCTATTTCAAATTCAACAGACTAAAGATATTTGCTGAATTCTGGTGTGAAGGTGTATTGCCTTAATGAGTAGGATGCAAAATGATGCACTAAACTCCAAAGTTTATTAAATCAGACTTTATTTCTACTAAGACAGAAAATTGAATAAACTTTATTTCTCTAAGATAGAAAATCAAATAGTATTAGACAATACATTTAAAGAAAGTTACACATCACTGATAAAGAGAACTTGATCCTGTCTTCAGTCTCAGCTGGGAAGCCCCATTGTAGTCCGGCAAGAGTCTTCATCTGGAAAATGGTCCTGGGCAGTGCGTCCACTCCGAAGGTGAGCTTTCTGCCCGAGTGCGGAAAGTCTCAGCTTATATAACCAGACTGTTTACCACAAATTTGTGAGAATCAGTATCTTTCCAGTTTAGACTAGATCTTGCTGAAACATTCTGTGGCATTGGCCACCCACCCCAAAAGGAACAGCAGACCCTGCCAAATACAATGCCTTTGCAATTTCAAGTACTTTCTGTTCCAGAACACAGCACCATACAATATGTCACACAGAAAGGAATAAAGAGAATGTCGAGTTATAGTTAAACAGTCAAATAACTACAATCACGCAATGTACCCCTCTTTCATATCACATTTGGCCCCTTGACTATCGACCCACTTATATCTGACATTCAAGATTCTGTTTGCTTTTTTTATATACACAATATCTTGAATAATCCAGTCATTCTTTCAATCAATCCCACTGCCTGCAGGTAAGAGGGAATATGAAACATCCATTCACTATTATGCTGTTTTGCAAATTCTTGCACCATTCTCCCTTTAAAATGAGAGCCATTATCACTTTGTATTTGCAAAGGCATTCTATAATACAGAATGATCAACTCTATGGTTTTCAGAGTACTTACCTGTGTTGCTTGCTGACATGCGAAGCCAATAAGGTACCCAAAGTAAAGTATCTACTGCCGTACATATGTAATGACAGCCTTTATTCGATGGTAAAGGACCAATATAGTTGATTTGCCATATTTGTCCTGGTAACTTTCCTCATCCTATATGTCCATGAACTATATGCAGTATTGATCTTTGTTGAGTATGCGGACACACCAGGCATTGCAATATAACTGTTTTAAATCTAATAGAAGAGCAGTTCCTCTTGTTTGTGCCCACCTGTAAGTAGCCTTCTCTTTTAGATGACCACATTTTTAGTGTGCCCATTTTGCCATCTCCGTTTGCCCAGAGTCATCTTTTATATCTGCTTCTGCAATTCTTGTTTATCTGTTCTAGAATTAAACCATCATTCTAGAGTTTGCAGAACAATGTTAAACCATCGTTCTAGAGAGTCTGCAGAACAATGTGCATCAACACGATGAACTGCTACAGTGCCTTGATTTATCATTTTCCAAACTGACTGTCACAATTCCTTTTCCCACATTTCCTTGGAATTAATTTTCCAATCATTTTTCTGCCATGTAGGCAACCAGGTTGCTAATCCATTTGCTACAGACCAGGACTCCGTATAAATATGGCATGTTCCTGGCATTTCCTATTTTATTGCCTGAAATACAGCACGTAACTCTTCATGCTGACTACTTTTACCATTTCCTGATGATATTAAGATTTTCTTAGTTACCGGATTATAAGACACAGCTTTCTAACACCTTTTGTTTCCCACATACTTTGTCAATCCATCAGTAAACCAAACATGTTTTTGTTGTTCAGGCATAACTTGCATATATGGTATTTCATATTTTACTGGGGATTCAGCAACTGGTACAGCTTTATCAGTAGCAGACTATTGTTCATATATTGGTAATTGAGCTACCTTTTTATGTAACATTGCTACCCCATTAATTCCAAATTTAGCCCTATCCTGAATGTACTATTTCCATTTTAATAATATTTGCTTCTTGCACATGACCTATTCTGTGTGTTTTTGGTGAACACCACCCACTGCATTATGGGTATGCCTGGTCGTAGCAATACAGTATGTACTACTATCATTTGTTCAGTAACTACTGGCACTCAGTGGTAGGAATGCTAGTAATTGCTTTTGAAAAATACCTTTCGCCTGCATCTGGTAATTTCCTAGTCCAGATTCCTAGCGGCACCCATTTTGATCCCTGCTCCTGCCAAAGACTCCAATTGGCATAATGATCTTGCACAGACACATGCAATTCTACTTCCCTGTCCTGCAGGGGCCATAAATCTAATGCCTTTTGAATGGCCTGCTTTGCATGTTGAAAAACATTTTGCTGATCATCCCTGCATACAAACTCATTTCTTCCTAGTCACTTTGTATAGTGGGGAAAGCATTTAGCTCAAGTGAGGAATATGTTGTCTCCAGAACCTAAACAATCCTATAAAACGTTGTGCTTCCCTTTTATCTCGAGGAGTTGAAAATTCTAAAATCTTTTTGTATTGCCTTCAGCAAAATTTATCTCCCATATTTTCATCTTCATATGATTAATTGCTATTTATTATTTATTTATTTTTAATTATTTTTACTTGTTGACTGGGTCAGTCTGACTGAGCTAAATAGCCCTTTTCCAGCATGAGACCGGGGGAGAAAAGTTCCAACAGATCATACAAAAAAATAAAGCATAAGCAAATAACAGTATAAACAGAAGAACAGAAAAACAACTTGAATGTAAATGGTAACAAATTAATGAAAATAAATCAACAATGTAGAAATATAACAATAATTGGTAGTAGGCATTACAGTACGTATTAGCGTCACAATAATTAACTGTAGACTCTCTCATCTAAGTCATCATCAGAGAGTAGTAGAGAGCATGAAGTGATCTGAGCAGTGTTATAGAAGGGACAGTTGGTAGAATTTATGGTTGAGCATTGCTTAAGAAGGGCGAATACAGTGGCAAGTCCATTGACTTTGCAGGTATTCTCTGGTGGTGGCTTTAAATTTGTTCAGTTGCTTATATGACCTAACTTCTAGTGAGAGGCTGTTCCATGCCTTTGTGGGGTTATATCTATAGAGATTACATCCGAACTTAGATTTGTGACTTAATAGAAGGTCTTGACTGGAGCTCCGGAGAGGTCTAGCAGGTGAATAGTGGGAGATTAGAGTTGAAAGAGCAGGGCAGTAGGAAGGTTGGTAGAGGATGCAGTGAATGATCTGGAGCTGAGAGAGAAGGAGCAGGTGAGGTAATTCAATCCAGTTTAGCTGTTTCAGAGAGAGGCAGTGATGGGACTTATAGGTTTGCTGGGTGGCAAATCTAGTTATCTTATTGTAGGTTAATTCAAGTTTGGCAAGGAGAGCTGAGTTTAGATTAGTGAAAATCTGAGAACTGTACAGTAGACTGGGTAATAGGTAAGCATGAGAAAGAGTTAGCTTAGCTTCTCTTGAGAGGAATTTTTTGTTGTGGTACAGGAGACCTAGTTTCTGATGAGTTTTCCTGATAACGCTGTTGATATGTAAGTTGAATTTGAGCTGGTCATCAATAATAACTCCTAATATCGTTGTGTTGGATTCAAGGGGACAGGAGGAGTAGAGAGAATTGGTAAAGATATTAAAAAGTAGTGGGCCAAGGATGGAACCTTGTGGGACACCCATTTTAACTGGAAGAGGAGGAGAGGAGGGGAGTGAGCTGCACCAGGGACTTACAGAATCAATCAGTTTCACCAGGAAGTGAGCAGGTTAGTGTGTCTGGAAGTGGTAACAATGGTTAGGAAGGGGAGTGGGAATGGAACAGAGCCACACAAAAAAGTAAAGGAAGAAAAAGGCAGCAGAAAAGTTGGACAGGAGTCCACAAAGAAAAGCAGAGAAAAGGGTAGAAAAGAAAAGTGAAAGAAGGAAAAATAGTCAGATTAAAGAAGGGGCTGTGTATAGGAAAGTAAGGCAGGGGCAAAAGGTAGGGGAAAACTAGAGCTTTTAAAGTTGGGTTGATCAGATAGAAGAGAGGCAGCACGAAACAGGGAAAAACGTTTTGATAGCCAAAGAATGATAGCAGAAAGAGAGAGAGAAAAGTAATGTAAGAGGCTAAGAAAAGAAGGAGAGAGACACAGATACGCAACTGTATGGGCTCTGGTCTTAGATTGGGGGGGTGGGGTTCGGTGGTGTGCTTCAGCAATAAGTTAACTTACAGCAAGTCTAATTAAGGAGACTTAAACATAAAAACAAAGGGTAAACATACATAGCAGTTTTGATAAAAGTGTTAATTGCAGGTGTCAGTTGGACTGGGTAGAGGTAATATCCAAAAGGATTCTGACCGGGTAGAGGGATGTTCATCATCTTTAGGAAATCACAACTGCAAGCTCCTGGAAGAGGAAGAACCAACAACAGGTTAGATTAGGGTACAGAGAAGAAGATATACTATTACATGAGAGGTAGGTAGGATCTGTGAAGAGAATAGAGATGAGAAAAAGGGGGGAAAGAAAAGGAAAAGGGGAGATGAAACAGACTGCAGAATGTTGGGGGGAGAAAGGAGACAACTAAGAGAAATATGAGAACAGAGGCAAGTGAGAGATGAGTAAAGGGGAGTGAGATAAGTAGGTAGAGCAGACTATTTGTAAGTACTTGCTCAATTCTTGTTCAGAAGTTCCTTGAGTCAAAATGTCGACAATGTAATGTGAAATTCGCATATTCTGAGGTAGTTTTACCTCGTCCAAATCTTCTGCTACTATCCTATGACAGATAGTGGGACTATGTAAATAACCCTGCAGTAATAGAGTAAATGTATACTGTCCCTGCCAGGTAAAAGCAAACTGGTCATGGTTTTTCTCTGCGATTGGTATGTTAAAGAAAGCATTTGGCAAGTCTGTTATTGCATACCAGGTGCCATGATGTTTTTGTACATTTTTTATTAAGGTTATTGTATCCGGAACTGCAGCTGTTAATGGTGGAGTATACTTATTTAGTTCCCAATAGTCTACCATCATCTGCCAGGATCCATCTGACTTTTTTTACAGGCCAAACTTGGGTCATTTCATGCTGTTAGTTGTTTTCAAAACATCCGCATGTAATAAATCTGAAATTGTCTCACCTATTTCTTTATGTCCCCCAGGAATTCTATATTGCTTTTTAACTAATTACCTTTGTTGCTGGGGGGAATTCCACAGGTGGTATTTTAACTTTCCCTGCTGTCACCATTTTTACTAATGTATGATTTAACACTGAATTGATGCTGTCCATCAGACAGCTTTAACGTCAGACCTTTTAAAATATAAATTCCTATTATATATTTGGGTGCAGGCACTATCAACACTGGATCCTCTTTTTTTTTTTTTTCTTTTTTTCTCTCCAACTGATTTTTTCTCCAACTGACCTATCTTCATTTCTAGCATAATCTGAACTGCTCTGATTTGTTTTCCACCAAGTCCCATAATAGTAACTCGCTGTCCCTTAAATAAATTCAGTTTACCATAAATCAATGAGGCCTCCACTCCACTCTCATTTAGAGCTCGGACCCGTTGTTGATTTTTATTTTTCCAAAATATTGTCAAATCTATATAGGGTAGAGCGTCTTACTGAGCCCATCCACTTACTGGAACTTGGCCAATTTCATAATCAAAATGTAAATTTGACAAATCAGGATAGATCAGAGGTGGAGCTGTAAGAACCGCTGAATTCCCACCCTTATTCTCAGCTTTGCTTTCTACAGCATACTCATCCTGTTTCTCTACATCCCGACTCTGCCAACGATTTTTATTCAAATCTTACTTTTTATACATTTCCTACATTGTTGGGGTGTTGATCCCATCAGTTTTATCCATCAACACTCAATCCCTTTAATAATGCGGCAAGCACATCTTTTCGGGGTACTTGAGCCTCTCTACATCCTCACCTCTATTTTTCCATCTATTACCACTTGACAGTTTTGGTCCCCATTCACCTAACTCCTCCAGCTGTCTTAATCCTTTAATAACCTCTGAAACAGCACTTCCTGTTTCACTGATTGAATATGTCAATATCACTGATTTGTAAGCTGGTGGTGCTAACTTAATAATTCTGTTTCGAGTTGCAGCTGTTAAAGCATTCTGTAACAACCTATCAGCAGTCCCTACGATTAAAGCAGTTTTCATTGTTTCTTCCTTCATCTGCTGAATGGCATCCCCCAATGTATACCGCCGTTTGTCATTCGAAGGCCAGTCTGATTCGGTTGGATAGTTTCCTGCACAGCACTCTGCTATGATTGTAAAAAGAGATGTTACATTCCCACAGTAATTCCGTAATGCATCTTGCATTAAAGGATCATTACTTAATACGCAGAACTTTTTTGCATCATGATCATTTACCTGTATTCCTGTAGTCCCAATTTTGTAAAGTCCCACTAGCCATGTAACTAATGGTTTCCCTGGTCTTTGTTTAAATTTCTCAGTTATGTCACTTCTTGTTGTGTAAAATCTTCCATAGTATTATTATATTGCCCTCACTGTTCTCCTTGTCGGCCAGGAATCATCTGTAATTTTCGTCTAAGAATTGGGTTTACTTTTACTGATGCCTCTGTGTCCTTTTCCTCTTCTTGAGAGGAATTGTTGTTTTCATTATCAGAGTTCCATTGGGATGGAGAGTCAGAAGAGTACAAAATATATCCATCCCAGTCAAAACCTGCTTTAGCTATTGACATATGCACTTTCTTTTTATTGATTTTACCTCTTCGTTTATGATATTTGTATCTCGCTACTCGTACAGCAGCTTTCTCTGCCACATGCTGGTACATGCCTGTTTTATCCGCCAACAATTTGCTCTGGCACTGAAGTATTACATTTTGTTTTTCTAACTCTACGATTCATTTCTTCAGCTGTTTTATTTGTTCTCATTTACATATTTTGTCTACATGTTGCTTTCAGTATGCAGTCAAAAGGATCCAGCCTCATCTGCATACAGAACTCAATTCTTTCCCTTTCTTTATTGAAACTTTTTGTAAGCATGTTTGTACCAAACTTGGTTTGTTTTCTTTCATAGGTTCATAGGTAGGTACTAGGCTATTGGCCCTACGGCCTATATAAGCCTAGCCAAAAAGTACCCTGGCTTTCGCCACCCAAGAAAATTATTTTCCTGTCCACTGTCGAGCAGAGCCACAGAAGTGATCCCCGGGGTGAATGTCCCATCTCCCATCCAGTCATCAAGATTTTTCTTGAAGAGTGCTAATGAGGAGCTTTGTTTGATATAGATAGGTAGTTTGTTCCAGAGTATGGGAAGTCCCTGGGACAGGAATCTATCCCTCCAGCATGCTCTGTTTATTGTGGTGACAAGGTTTAGGTCCCTAGAGCGTGTAGCTCGTAGGGATTGGGATTTCTTTAAGTGGAGCATGTCTTAAAGCTCTGAGTTTGACATAGCTTTGTATGTTAGGCAGAGATCGCCTCTGAGTAAGTGATATGTGACAGAGTAAAGCTGCAGATTTTTGAGACGGTATGCGTAGGGCATCTGTTTGAGACCGGTAATCCTCTTTGTGACGTATTTCTGCGGCCTTTCCAGTTGTTGTAGATGTCTTGTAAGGTACATACCAAAAGGGGCATTGTACCCTATAATTGGTCTAATGAGTGACGAGTAGAGGGGAACAATGACCTCTTTTTTCCTGGATGAGAAACCTTTTGTGATGTGGTGTGCCATGTAGAAGGATTTCCTGACTACTGTGGCGATGTGATTATCAAAGGAGAGACTACTGTCCACCTGTGTCCCAAGATCTCTTATCACACTTTTGGTGTTAAGTAGACTACCGCCTATGTGGTAGTTCATGGGTACAGAGTTTTTACCAAAAGGGATGACAATGCACTTTTTGGCATTGAGCTTGAGGCCATGGCTTTGACACCAGGTATCTGTCTCAGCGAGGCCCTTTTGTAGGATGTCCACATCTTTTGGAGTTTTGATTATGGCTCCTAGTTTGCAGTCATCTGCGAACTTCATTAGCCAAAGACCTTCTGTGTTAGCCTGTACTTCAGAGAAGTAGATACTAAACAGGAGAGGACCCAGGACTGAACCCTGTGGTACTCCACTTGTCACTGGTCTGAAGTTGGATTTGGAGTCTGCTATTTTCACAGTGTGGGTTCTGTCAGTGAGCCAGTTGGCAACCCATCTTGTGGCATAGAGATTTATACCTAGTTTAGTGAGTTTATCTATAATTCCTGAGTGGGGGATGATGTTGAAAGCCTTGGCGAGATCTAGATAGGCTATGTGAACCACCTTACCTTCATCTACGGCTTTGGTGACTGCTTCAAAGAAGTCTATTGGGTTTAGGAGACATGATCTGCCTTTTACAAATCTGAACTGGGTGGGGTCCTGAGTTTGGAGATTACCAATGTCATTGTTTATAAGTTCCATGATAATACATTCCATAGCCTTGTAGACCAGGCTCATTAGGCTAATGGGGCGGTAGTTTCTGGGGTCCGTGGTGGCTCCCCCTTTGTGGAGTGGGATAACCGTCACTGTGCCATTCAGTGGGCACATAGCCTGAGGTGAGGCTATGATTGAACTTGGTACTTAGGTGGGGTGCCAGTTCGTTCTGTAGTTCATGTCAAACACAGCCTGGGATGTTGTCAGGTCCCATGGATGCTGTGTTCTTGGCTTTGGATAGTGTGTTTTTTACCTGTGCAGCCATGATTACAGGAACTTTGCATTCTTCTGCTATAGAAATGGGCCCTTTAGGGGATGACAGGGGGGTAAAGTTAGCACTGAACCTATCTGCCAGGATGTTGGCAATATCATTTGGTTCTGTATATTTCATGCCATTGTGCTGTAACTCAGAGCAGATCTGAGTGTTGCCATTGAGATTCTTGACATAGCTATAGAATGCTTTCTGGTTGTCTTTAGAGTCAGTGGCGATTTTGTTTTCGTAACTAGCTTTGGAGGATTTTATGAGGGATCTCAGCTTCTTACTGAGGCTGACCAGGGAGTTTCTCCAATCATGGGATTTTACTCTTTTTTGCAACAGTTTCTTTCTTCTGTTGTAGAGTTTGTTTATGGCAGGGGACCACCAGATTGGCTTCCTTTTTTTGGAGGATAGCATCTTGGTTCTAATAGGGATTGCACGATCCATGCACTCATGTGCTTATAAAGTGCATCTGTGTAGGATTCAGCAGTCATACCTCTATTGTCCGTCAGCATGGGTGTCGTGAAGTTTGCCACTTCTGTCTTAAGAAGCGTGAAGCTGGCTTTGGAGACATTTTTTTACTGTGGTTTCCCTAATGCGGGGTGGGGGAGGGATGTAGATGTCTAGTGTGATTAGCTTGTGGTTAGATTTGACCAAGTTGGTAATAACCAGGTTTAGGATATTGCTGCCCCTGGTGAGAGTGTGGATAAGTTGATCCAAGGCATTGGAATTTATGAATTAGAGAAAACGTTGAGCACAAGAGTTGGTGCATGAATAGTTTTCCCAGTTAATGGTGGGGTAGTTGAAATTGCCCATTATTAGGGTGTTAGGTTGTACCCTAATATTTTCTAGTGTATCAAGAAATAAGGAGTGGGAATCCTGGGGCATGGTGGGGGATCTGTAGCAGGCTACAATTTGGATTGTGGTCTTGCCCAGAGTTAGCTGCACTTGGATAATCTCGGATGCATTATGCTGAGCAACTAGCCTGGAGGTGTGGATATCCTTAATGAATATGGACACGCCTCCACCTTTACTGTTTCGGTCCAGGTTATGTGGCCGAAAGGTGTAGTATGAATTATAGCCTGGTAATGCAGGGGGTACTCTCTGGAGCCTTGAACCAGGTTTCTGTCACTGCACAGATGTCGATGTTCTCCATTTTAAGGAGTGCCTCGAGTGAGTGCATTTTGAGGTTTATACTTCTAGCATTGAGTAGCAATACCCTCAGATTCTTCTTGCTTGTACCTGTTACGGTGGTGAATTGGTCATTTGAACCTTGTCTAAAAAAGGCATTATAGGGGTGGCTAGAGCCTTAGCAAGTATCCGGAATCCCAGGGGCGACAGGTGCAGGCCATCTCTGGTAAAGCATCATGGTTTGTCGATCATATCATCCCAGGCAGACAGATACTGGATCCCCTTAGAATGACACCAGAAGCTTAGCTAATTGTGGAAGTCAGTCATTTTGTCCTTGTACTGTGGTATCATTCTGGGTGATGGCAGGATGCTACTCAGGGCTAGGGTCATACCTGCCTGGGCTACAAGATCGGACAGCTCCTCTATGTCCCTTTTCATGTAGTCCACGGAGGTACATCTCAGGTCATTCACACCAACATGGACAATGACAGAGTCATATTTGTACTTGTTGTGGAGTGAACTGAGTGCATGCATTATGTGCCAGATCCTGGCACCAGACAGGCAGCTGACAGTAACTTTCTCCTTGTTTAGCCTAGTGAGTTGAACATCAGTGTGCCTGACTATAGCGTCACCTATGACTAGAGTGTTGGGTACGTTGTTATGCCTTATGGGCTGTGGTTGAGTGGCACAATGAATTTGTGGGCTATGTGTCATTTGGGATGTGTTGGGGGGGGGGTGGAGGTTGCTTGTGTTTCTGCTTTGGAGGTCCCTGTTGCTTGGGCAGGTTTTTACTGAGAGCCTCCGCGAATGTAGGTGTGTGTTTTGTGTTTCTAAGTGTGTGTTTTGGTGGTGTAGGTTTTGAGGGACTATGTGCTGAGTGTGGTGTGGTGCAAGTGTTTACCTTCTCCTCTTGACTGTCTAGTCCAGTCTTAGGTGAAGAGAGCTTTGCTTCCAGGTTGGCTATATAACTGCATCTCTCACAGGTTGTAGTGTTGGGTGGTAGGAGGTGAGGGTTGTCTGTGTACATGAGGCAATTGCTGCATTGCCCCAAGATGCCCAGATTCATCAGGTAGACAGGAGAAAACACCGGGAGCTGACCCTTAGACATGCCTGGATAGGTGCTTATTTATTAAGTACTAGAAACTACTTTCCTCTAGACAAGTGAGGAAAGCTGAGTGCTGTAGTAATTTGTAGCTTATTTAGTGCTCACAATGAGTTCTGAACACGTGCTGAGCTCAAAGAAACAGACTTGAGTGCTGAAACTAAAAAAACTGGCTAGTTCTAAGAAACAAAAGTCCCAATTTTCACTTAATCCTGAACCACTTGACCAATCTAAAGCTAATGCTTTATAATCGTCCCATCCTGGGATTTCTGTTTCTGCAACTGCTATTTATTTCTTTCTTTTCTTTTTAGACATTTCAGATCCTGCCTACTACACCAGAATAATGAGCAGGATGCGGAATGATACACTAAACACCAGAGTTTATTAAATCAGGCTTTATTTCTACTAATACAGAAAATCGAATACACTTAATTTTACTAAGATAGAAAATCAAATAATCTTAGACAATGCATTTAAAGAAAGCTATACATCACTGATAAAGAGAAGAACTTAATCCTGTCTTCAGTCTCGACTGAGAAGGCCCCATTGCAGTTGGGCAGGAGTCTTCATTGGGAAAATGGTCCTGGGCAGTGTGTCCATTCCACAGGTGAGGCTTCTGCCTGAGTGGTTAAAGTCCCAGCTTATATAACCAGATTGTTTACCACAAACTCGTGAGAATCAGTACCTTTCCAGTTTAGACTGGTTCTTACTGCAACATTCTGTGGCGTTGGCACCATCCCCAGAAGGAAAAGCAGACCCTGCCAAATACACTACTTGAATATCAAGTACTTTCTTACTGGAATGTTCCAGAACACACACAACGTGCTTTATAGCCAAATATAATGACTTCGCAATTTCAAGTACTTTCTTACTGGAATGTTTCAGAACACAGCATCGTACAATACGTCACATAGAAAGGAATAAAGAGAATGTTGAGATATAGTGAGACAATAGTCAAATAACCACAATCACGCAATGTACCCCTCTTTTGTATCACATTCGTACCCAGAAGTCAAGGACAGTTTACTGTGTGCTAGTAACTCCATTCATTAACATGACATAGGCTAGCCCTGAGGTGCTATGTTAATGTTAAGGGGGGGGGGGTAAGTAAAGCACTGACCATTGAAGTTTGGCTCCCCACTTGTGTGTTATTGTGGTGGCAAAAGCAAATTATGTCAATGTGTGTGTGTTTGTATAGATCTATATTTATCTATCTTTCTGTTTGCATGTTTCTCTCTCTCTCTCTCTCTCTCTCTCTCTCTCTCTCTCTCTCTCTCTCTCTCTATAGGTTCATAGGTGTTTACTAGGCTAATGACCAGAAGGGCCTTTTTAAACATAGCCATGCATACTAAATCTCTGACAAGTTCTAGTACCTTTGATAAGTGTAAGCAGGGGCTTGGGAGGTGAAACATTACAGGCTGCCTGTGTCCATTAAAGACATAGATGACAAACCAGGGATGAATGTCATGTTCCCCATCCAGTTGTTCAAGTTGCACTTGAACTGGATTAGGGAAGAACTTCACAAGGATGGGGATCCTGTTCCAGAGAAGGGGTAGTCTCTGGAATACATGCCCATTTCTCCAGCAGATCCTATTTATATCACAGACAAGGATTAAGTCTCTAGACTGAGTAATTTTGGTGGTTTGTTTTGTGGGCATGCAGGAGGTCCATCAGAGTGGGCTCTGACAATGCCTTGTATGCCATTTATAGATCTTCCCTCAAGAGCCTGTATGAAACAGAATACAGGGATAGGCCCTTGAGGCGGTCTGCATAGGACATCTTACTTATGCTCTCTATTCTTTTAGTGAGGAACCTCTGTGGATGTGCCAGTTGTTGGATATGCCTGGTTAGATACATACCAAAGGAGGCATTTGTACTTGATGATAGGTCTGATGAATGCTGAATACAGTGGAACATTGACT
This sequence comes from Protopterus annectens, assembly GCF_019279795.1. Taxonomy (NCBI): domain Eukaryota; kingdom Metazoa; phylum Chordata; order Ceratodontiformes; family Protopteridae; genus Protopterus; species Protopterus annectens. The sequence continues at coordinate 209,429,161 of NC_056747.1, read as the reverse complement.
TCCTTGGACCTAGATGGCATACCTTTGTTTATAAGTTGCACAGAATAGAATGATTTCCACACTACTGTAGACATGTGAAGGTCAAAGGCTAGATTACCGTCTGTCTGTGTCCCTAAGTCCCTGATTACTGGGTCAACTGTTAGTGGTGTGTTGTCAATATGATAGTTACCAAGGGTGAATGACTTCCCAAAGGATACTATTGTGCAATTCTTGGTATTTAGTTTGTCTGCGGCTTTGGCACTGACATCATTTGTTTGTATCAGTCCTTCCTGGAGAACATTTGTGTTGGTGGATGATTCAGCGACAGCTTCTAATTTGCAGTTATTTGAAAGTTTAGCCAGCCAGAGTCCATGAATGTTGGCCTTGACTTCAGAGAAGTAAATGTGAAAAAGGAGTGGTCTCAGGAGTGATGCCTAAGGGACTCTACTCATGGCTCATCTTTTTGTAGAGGTGGACTCCCCAATTCTAACCTAGGTCATGCCTGTGAGCCAGCAAGCTAACCACCAGGTGACATAAGGGTTTGTACCTAGCCTCTTAAGTTTGTCATTAATGCCAGAGTGTGAGGGATTGTGTCAAATGCCTTGGCCAGGCCAAGATATGCAGTGTGAACCATTTTTCCCTCATCCATTGCTTTAGTGACCTTTTCAAAGAAGTCCAACAGGATAAGTAGGCATGATCTGTCCTTGGTAAAACCAAATTAGGTTGGGTCCTGCGTCTGGAGGCTTCCTATGTCATTGTTGATCATGTCCATAATAATTCTTTCCATGGCTTTGCATATGAGACTATTGAGCCTTATAGGTCTGTAGTTTCAAAGATCTGTAGATGGCTACCTTTGTGCCTCATGAATGGAGAACAGCAACAGTCATTCCTCTACACAAGGTCCTTTTGGAGGCTACACTTAAATAGCAATTTATGAGGGCCTGATAGATCATGTTTCATGCTATTTAGAAGGCATCCTGGGATAACGTTTGGGCCCATTGATGCAGTATTCTTGGCATTGGAGAGAGCATTAATGACTTGTTCCCTAGTTGATAGCGGGGGGGGGGGTTATGTTTAATGGTATTTCCTGAGGGAAGATTGATGGGGGAGAGGGTTTAAGTTGGAGCTGAATTTGTTGGCCAGTAGGTTTGCTTATATCTTTTGGCTCAGTATAGTCCATGAGCTCTGCATGCAAGTGTGTATTGCCTTTGAGGCTGTGGACATATCTAAAGAATGTCTTGTGGTCGTCCTTGGCCTGGGAGGCCAAATTTACTTCACATTTAGCTTTGGTCGACTTTATTTGTCCTTGGAGGAGTTTGTTATTTTGCGGAAAGTGCTTTTATTCTGCTGGGTGCTGCACCTCCTAATTTTTGCCATGATTTTCTTCCTTCTGTTATACAGCCTATTGATTTTGTGATTCCAACAGTGTGGCTTGTTTCAGGGTTTATAGGGGCCTGGAATTTTGCCAGGTTATCACTTAATAGTAGGAAGTTAGCTGTAGAGTAATTCCTGAATATTCCAGGGTTAGCTGGGGTTCCAAGTTTGAATTTTACTTCAATGATGACTATTTTGTGGTCAGATCATTACCAGAGAAGACATTACACTAGGGTGTGTGCAGCACTCTCCCATATTAGTGAGGACCAGCTCCAGTATGGTTGAAACCCTTGTCGGTGTAATGACAATCTGCTCCAAGGAGTCTGTATTTACAAAATCTAGAAATTTCTGTGCCTGTACATTTCATGTTGTATACGATTCTCAGGTATTAGTGGATCAATTAAAGTTACCTATGAATATGGTATTGGGTTGGATGGTGAGTGTTTCCAGTAAGTTTAAATACATGGTATAAGTTTCCTCTGTCATAGATGGGGACCTATAGTTTGCAAGGAAGTGGTATTGAATTTTACCTATGGTGATTTGAACATGGAGAAGCTTAAGTACATTGTCCTGTTTGAGAGGGACATCAGTGTGTCTCACAATGGAGTCTCCAATGACTAGAATGCTGGATTCTGTGGTGGCTATGGGCTTAGAAGTAAAGGCTTTGAGATGTGATTGTATGTGTTGATGAGGATGTTGTTTTGAAAGAGTGCATTTGGAGTTGCTGAGGGTATTTGTTTTGTGCACTTCATCTAGGAGGCCTTTGGGGTTTAGGAAGACAACATTTAAGTGCCTCAGCATATGTGGGTCCATGTGTCTGCTTTGAATTGTGTGTGATGGGTGCAGTGTGTATACTACTGACAACCTTATAGACATTAGGGGTGCTTTTATGTGAGAGCTTTGCCTCCAGTGACATTGTATAAATACATCTCTCGCATACCATATCGATTTGAGAATTAACTGGTTGTCAGTAAATATAAGGCAATTTCTACACTGACTCAGGATGCCCATATCCACCAAACTGGTAACTGAGATTGTGGGAAAGTTCATATCCATGGCAAGAGACCCTTTTTATTGATTAGGCAGTTGGAGTGAAAATATAAGGTAATGTCAGGAGTATCCAGTTTGCAACTCTGGAGGCAGTGCTTGTCACTGCAAACTAGTTGTCCGGTGTACAACTAGGTATTGGTGAAATGTAAATGCTGCTTTTACAGGAAAAATATCAACTCAGGGTGCTGAATTTAGAAGAATATCAAGCAGTACTTACTGAAAAGAATTAGCTTGTTAAGAATGATGAAAAGAGGGGAGTCACCTGAATGGCTATTGTCTGACAACTACTAGTACGGGTCTCACCACAGCTTCACTCTGCTAGGATACAATGCTCCTTTGCTTCTTCTCTCACCAGAAGCAAAACAGTAGTACTAACCTTAAGGTGAGAAACAGGTCTGGTGATTGATCCATACTGTTGTCCCAGATGATGCAAGTTTCTTTAGGCTTGTTGTAGCCTTTTCCTGGTAGATGCCTTGAATAGCAGCCCGACTAATCAGGAAGGTCAAGCAAAGACACTCATTTCTCAACCAGAAAGAGTCAGGAATCTATGCACTCTGGTCCTTCTATCACCAAGGGCAAAATAAAAACCCAAATTTCAAACTGGCATCTATGAAGCAGTTATGCTTTCCAGGGATCAGCAGTCCACAGAAAATAATGTTCCAGTGCTTCTCCTCTCACCAGGAGCAAAACGGAAGCACTAATCCCAAGAGGACTACTGAGAGGCAGAATGTGGGCTCTCCAGTAATTGGTGGTCTTGGAGTAGATGTTGCAGATTTTAAAGGTAAGATGAAAAAATGGTTTAATATCCTAAGAGTTGCAGTGTGCCACTGAGCAAGTTATGTATGAAAGAGGGGATAAGTTAAGCTTTAGCTATCTAAGTGGAGCATCATTAATTTTTAAAAGAGCAAGATAGAATAGAAGGTGTGGGCACTTTTTATTTTGGTTCCACAAAATTAAAATATTATGCTTACTCACAATAGCCAATGAAGGAGGAGAGGAAAGGAGATATGTTGTCAAATTAATAAAAGGGCCAGGCAACTAAAAAAACAGTTGAGTTTAAAAACACAACAGGGTGGGGAAAACATTTTTGTGTCTCACAAGAGAGACAGCTGTGGTCTCTTCCCTAGTCTAAATTTGCAAGTAAAAACAGAATACAAGTAAAACACACACACCTGTGTGTGTGTGTGTGTGTGTGTGTGTGTGTGTGTGTGTGTGTGTGTGTGTGTGTGTGTGTGTATGTCTATGTCTATATCTGAGTGAATTAATCCATATAAACATAAATCCTATTCATAAGATCAAAAGTCAAAAATGCTTAACACCCAAAATACTGAACATGGGAATTTGCCCTTTCCTCTACTGTTGTGCGATCTTGGAGCTGGTCTATATAATTAGCAGGGAGAGAGGGGGGTGCAGGCAGTTGTCCCCCTGCATTAAATATGTTTTCAATATTTTGACATTTTGAGATTTTTAGCATTTTGAGTTTTCGATCTTATGACATATATCAATGTATATATGCATCTAAATTAGGATCCATTTTTCTGAGATGTACTGCATTTCTCTGAAATAGAAGCAAGAAACCTCTAAATCAGAGAAAAAATAAATTCCAATGAGAAAATCTTACTGGTACAAATTAGGCAGACCCACGTATTTCTTATCTTTTAAATAAAAAGCTTACTCATTTAGCTATACTAGTGCCAAAACTTAATTCAGTAAATCCAAAAGATCACACATGAATGCAATTCTTTCCTTTAGGAAAGAAAGATATTTTTACTCCGAAATGATGAGAGCTTTTGCCCTAAGTGTAGGGCTTCATCATATAGGTTTTGCACATACAAAAGGCACTATTGATGTACAATAATTTGAAAACTCCAGACTACCAATCCTGAATGTTATGGGAGGGGAACAGAGCTAAAAAGAGTAAAGGACTGGCCTGGAGCTAACGCAACAGTATTACTGTAATGCTGTACTGCCCGCATATGGCAAGGATGGGACAATATTGATGCTCCCCAACTGTTTGCAGGACTCTCAGGTGTATAGTATGTCGTGTCTGGTGTGTGACTAATCTGTCGATCTTGCATGATTGCTCTTATACTCTGTTTTTTGGTGCCCAATCCCCAGCTGATGATTGGACAGCCTATTTGGGAGCTTTATGGCATTCATCCAGCAGTGTTCATCACAGGGGTTTTCAACTAACAATAACTCAACTACACAGCAGGACTCCCTGGTAAAATAACTTTTGAAGGAAATTCTTCATATGTGGTCTCCAGTTAATGAAACAGCTCTGGCTCAGGACCTGAACTTCATGACTGATTTGCTCATTTGCACTTTGAAATGAATAGTTCACTAGGATTAACATTTTTGTCCTGTCTAGCTGTCTAGTGTACTTCCTGGTAACCACCATTTCAGCTTATTGGATTTCTGAGCTCTAGGTTCCCGAACATAAAAAGCCATAACTCATCTACCATAAAAATACTTTCACTTTCCCTAGATGAAATTTCATTTCCTCCTGAAAATGATTTCTGAGATGTTAACCAACCAGTCCTCTCACCTCATAATTTTGCATCCATGTGTAAAATTCAATACAGTATATATCATAGGTTCATAGGTCTGTACTAGGCTAATGGCCCAGGAACCTTTACAAGCCTAGCCGATAGGATTACTCTGACATCGTGCCACCTGACCTTAGTTCCTAGTGCATTTGTCGAGTAGACCCACTGGAGTAATCCCTGGGGTGAATTTTCTATTTCCCATCCAGCCATCAAGATTTCTCTTGAAGAGGGCCAGTGAGGTGCTCTGCTTTTCATGTATGGGAAGTCTGTTCCATAGTACGGGCAGTCTCTGGATTATGAACCTGTCCCTGCAACATGTTCTGCTGACTGTGGTAATGAGGTTGAGGTCTCTGGAGCGTGTGGTGAGGAGGGATTGGGATTTCTTTAGATGTAGCATTTCTAACAAAGCTGGGTCAGACATGGCTTTGTAAATCAAGCAGAAATCATCTCAAAGTAAGTGATATGAGAGAATGGTTGGAGTTTTGTGAGTATGTCCATGTAGGACAAGTGTTTAAGGCCTAGGATCCTCTTTGTGAGGTATTTTTGCAGCCTCTCCAGTTGTTGCAGGTGTCTAGTGAGGAACATGCCAAATGGGGCATTGTACTCGATGACTGGCCTAATGAGGGAAGAGTAGAGGGAGACAATCACCTCTTTCTTCCTGGATGCAAAACCGTTAGTAATGAGATGTACCCCATAGAAGGACTTTCTGACCACAGTAGCAACGTGGTGGTCAAAAGAGAGGTTGCTGTCAACCTGTGTTCTCAGATCTCTTATAACACCTTCTGTGTTCAGTGGACTACCATCAATGTGGTAATTCAAGGGAACTGGGTTTTTCCCAAGGGGGATGACATAGTTCTGACACCAGTCGTTGGTATCATTGAGGCCTTTCTGTAGGACGTCAACATCACTTGGGGAGTTAATAGCTCCCAACTTTCAATCATCTGCAAACTTTGTCAGCCAGAGTCCTTTCATGTTGGCCTGGACTTCAGAGAAGTAAATACCAAATGGGAGAGGACCCAGGACTGAACCCTGTGGGACTCCACTCATGACTGGTCGACAGTCTGACTTGGAGTCAGCTACTTTCACACTGTGGGTTCTATCTGTGAGCCAGTTTGCAACCCACCTAGTGATATAGGGGTTGATGCCTTGCTTAGTGAGTTTTTCTATGATTCCTGAGTGGGGAATGGTGTCAAAGGCCTTGGCCAGATCAAGGTAGGCTGTATGAACTACCTTGCCTTCATCCACAGCTCTGGTGACTGACTCAGAGAAGTCGACCAAGTTGAGCAGGCATGATCTAACCTTCACAAAACCAAACTGTGTAGGATGCAGAGTTTGGAGATTCCCTATATCCTTGTTTATTAGGTCCATGATGATGCGTTCCATAGCTTTGCATATCAGACTTGTCAGGCTAATTGGGTGATAATTCCTGGCGTTTGTAGTCACTCCTCCTTTGTGGAGAGGGATGACTGTAGCAGTGTGCCATTCAGTAGGGACAAAGCCTGGGGTGAGGCTGTGATTGAATAGGACACAGGTGAGGTGCCAGTTCACTCTGTAGTTCATGTAGAACACAGCCAGAGATATTGTCAGGTCCCATAGAAGCTGTATTCTTGGCCTTGGACAGTGCTGTTTTAACCTGTGCAGCAGTAATATTGGGTGACTGGCAATCTACTGGTATTGTGATTGGTCCTTTGGGGGGGGGGGTTAGCACTGAATCTGTCAGCCAGTATACTGGCAATATCTGTTGGCTCGGTATAGGAGGTACCATTGTGCAGTAGCTCAGAGAAAATCTGTGTATTGCCATGGAGATTCTTTACATAACTATAGAAGGCCTTGTGGTTGTCTTTATTATCTGCTGCAATTCTGGTTTCATAGCTAGCTTTAGAGGATTTGATGAGGGATCTCAACCTTTTGTTGAGGCTGATAAGGGAGTTTCCAGTCTTGGGACTTTGCCTTATTCCACATCAGTTTCCTCCTCCTGTTGTAGAGTTTGTTTATGGCAGGGGACCACCAGATTGGCTTCCTTTTTTTTGGAGAGTGTCTTGGTTGTATTGGGTATGGCAAGATCTATGCATTTGTTTATGTGTTCATACAGTGCATTGGTGTATGATTCGATGGTCATGCAACTATTCTCCATTTGCATGGGTGCCATGAAGTTAGCCACCCCTGCTTTTAGGAACCCAAAGTTAGCTTTGGAGAAGTTTTTCATGATGGTTACCTTTGTAGGGGTGGGTGGGAGGGATGTGGATTTCCAAGGTGATTAGTTTGTGGTCAGATCTAACCAGGGAGGAGTTGACTATCTGTGTAGAGCAATGGTAGCCCATGTTAGTAATGACCAGGTCAAGGATGTTACTACCTCTGGTGGGGGCAAGAATGAACTGGTCCAAACCATTGGAATTAATGAATTCCAGAAAGCACTGGGCAAGTGTATTGGTACATGAGTAGTTTTCCCAGTTAATGGAGGGGTAGTTGAAGTCGCTCAGCATGAGTGTTAGGTTGGACCCTAATATTCTCCAGGGTGCTTAGGAATATGGAGTGCGAGTCTTGGGACATGGTTGGGGACCTATAGCAGGCTATAACATGAATCGTTGTCTTATCCAGTGTTAGCTGCACCTGAATATCTCAGATGCGCTATGTTGGACTACCATTCTGGAGGTGTGTGCCTCCTTTATGAATATAGAAACACTAACGCCTTTGGAGCTTCGGTCCAAGTTCTGGGGCCAAAAGGTGTGGAATGAGTTATAATCTGGTAGTGCAGGGGTGCTTTCTGCTGCCTTGAACCAGGTCTCTGTTACAGCAGAAATTTTGTTCTCCATTTTAAGGAGTGCTTTGAGTGAGTGCATTTTGATGTTTAGACTTCTAGCATTGAGCAGCATAATTCTCAGATTGCATTTGTTTGTAGCTGTTATGATGGTAATTTGGTCTTTGGAACACTGCCTAAAAAAGGCACTATAGGGGTGGCAAGAGCCTTGGCCAGTATCCGGAAGCCCACTGGTGACAGATGCAGACCATCTCTGGCAAAGCATTGAGGTCTGTCAATCATGTCATCCCAGCAGACAGATACTGGATCCCCTTAGAATGACACCAGAAACTTAGCCAATTGTTGAAATCAATCATTTAGGAGAGTTATGTGTCTTGTGATTAGTGTTGTGTTTTGTTGTGGTGGTCGGGTGCTTTTCTGCCTTGGAGGTCTCTGCTGTTTGGGTAGATTTTTATTGAGAGCCTCCACGAAGGTTGGTGTGTGGTTTGTGTTTTTATGTGAAGGCAGTGCTGGTGTGTGTTCTGGAAGGCTGTGTGTTCCATGTGGTGTGGTGTAAATGTTGACCTTCTCCTCTTGACCAGCTATTCTGGTCTTGACTGGAGAGTGCATGGCTTCCAATTTGGATATATAAGTGCATCTCTCACAAGTCTGAAGGTTGAGAGGTAAGAGGAGAGGGTTATCAGTGTAAATGAGGCAGTTGCTACATTGCCTCAGGATACCCAAGTTTACCAGGTTAATAGGAGAAAGCAGAGGGAACTGACCTTTAGACATGCCTGGAGGGGTGGGCATTAATAAATACTGAATCTGTTTCCTTGTAGAACGTTTAGTGTTGGTAGTATTTGTGTGCTACAATAATTGCTATAAGAAGTCTGGTAAAGTGCTAAACTAATAAGCTAGTAAAAATGCAGGAGAGGAGAGAACTAGAAGATCTAAGGGAAAAACTGAAGAGCAAACTTTGGCACAACTCAAAAGCTTACAAATAGTCCTGGATACAGCAAATCTATATCTGGACAAGATTAGTTACAGGGAAGTAAATTGTGGGAAGAAATAGCCAGGGAATTGTTATGGCTAGGCTTTTAAGGCCCTAGGGCCGATAGCATAGCACCGATCTATGAACCTATGAAAGTAGGGAAACAAGGGCAGATGTGGACTTTTAAACCAGAAAGTTAAAAAAGATGGAAAAAACTGCCCAAACGGCCAATAAGCTACAATTTCTGGGCCAGAAACCACTCCTCCTGTGGTAGATAGGCTACCTAGTGCTTACCACTGATAAAAGCTAGAAGGCTTCCCTCCAACACAGAAAGGTCTAGGGGCTCAGAAGCTTATAAACAGTCCTGGATACAGAAAATCTGTACCTGCACTAGACTAGTTACAGGAAAGATGGGAAACAAACGCAAACACTGGCTTTTAAACCAGAAAGTTGAAAGAGATGGAAAAACTGCCCAAACAGCCTATAATTTCTAGGCCAGAAGCCACTCCTCTTGTGGTTATTAGACTACCACTCTCATTGATAAGCTAGAAGGCTTTCCTCCAACACAGAAAAGAAAGGCTTGGGGGGCTCAGAAGCTTACCAACAGTCCTGGATTCAGCAAATCTGTATCTGGACTATACTAGTTACAGGAAAGGTGGGAAACTAGCACAAACGCTGCCTTTTAAACCAGAGAGTAGAAAGAGATGGAAAAACTGCCCAAACAACCAATAACTACAATTTCTGGGCCAGAAACTGCTCCTCTTGTGGTAGATAGGCTACCTAGTGGTTACCACTCCCAGTGATGAGCTAGAAGGCCTCTCTCCAACACAGAATGGCTTGGGGGGCTCAGAAGCTTACCAACAGTCTGGGATACAGCAAATCTGTATCTGGACTAGACTATTTACAGGAAAGGCAGGAAACAAGCTTAGATTTTTTTCAGAAACCAGCTAAAACAGCACTAAAAACAATTAAAGCGCAGTGCAAGCTAGCACACTTGAGTGTGTAGCAGTATTAAAGCAAATACAGTTTAAATAAATGCAATTTATTCAAAATATATTCCGAACTAAATTCAATTCTTGTTTTATTCAACTCTGAACAGTTAAGTGCCAAAAAATATACTAATCAGCTGAGAAGCACACTCAGCACTAGTCAGAACACAAGGAGATTTTTTTGTTAGTAAAGTGCAAGGGGAAGAAGGAAGAGCAGAAGATAATTCAAGGTTAAAAACCTAAGTGGGCTGGCCTTCTCAAATGTTCTCTCTGTATTAGGTAGAATGAGCATTAGACTGGGAGGAGTGTCCCAGATCAAGTTTATAGTAGAGGTGAGCAACTGCAAAGCCACCAACTATAACAAACACCACGGGAATAGGGTGCGTGGGAGGGAGAAACCAGTTTCAGAAGAGATCAGAAACAAAAAAAACAATGCCAGTGAATATATAAAATAATTTAGTCAGCAAATATATAAAATAATTCAAATCAGGCAAAAATTAGGACAATGCAGAACTCTGAAAAGTTAAAGTGCCAAGAATTATACTTATCAGCAATTATATTTCCAGATTGTTTGAAAGCACTCCAATTAGAACACAAGGAGTTTCTAACAGTGTATGCAGGAATTTACAAATGGAGGCTATTTTAAATCAGCAAGCCTTGAACCAATCAGATAAAAAAGCTGTTAGACCAGTTTTATAAACTTTAACACCACCACAGAAATGGGGGGGGGCAGTTTCAGAAGAGATCAGAAACAAAAAACAATGCCAGCAAATTATATAAAATCATTCCAGGCAGCAAATATAGAAAATAATTTAGTCAAGCAAAAATGAAGACAATGCAGAACTCTGAAAAGTTAAAATGTCAAGAATTATTCTTATCCACGATTATATTTCCAGATTGTTTGAAAGCACACTTCAGTCAGAACACAAAGAGTTTCTAATGGTGTATTATCCACCTTTTCAATGATTGCCATCAGTCACAGATCTACTTGTTTAGGGACCACAGGTGGATATCCACTTGTTTGTTTCTTCTGTTCATAGAAGAGAGGATGTTACAGTTATCAAACACATCTTGTCTGAATGGATTGCCAGCTTTATGACTTTTTATCATCAGAAGGCTATTAGATCTTTGGATAGTGTGGCAATAAAATATCCACCAGTGGGACAACTGCTTCTAATTCATGTTTCAAACATATCTCCACAGGAGATAATTGTGCTGCAGACAGATGGTCACTCATTTGCTAAGTACTATTGGCTGGACCAATACTCTAAAAATGAGGAGGCATCAGGAAGTCGTTCCTTCAGGGTATACTGTTTAAAATAAGGAGGCATCAGGAAGTTGTTCCTTTATGGTATACTGTTTAAAATAAGGAGGCATCAGGAAGTTGTTCCTTCAGGGAATACTGTTTAAAAATAAGGAGGCATCAGGAAGTTGTTCCTTCAGGGTATACTGTTTAAAATAAGGAGGCATCAGGAAGTTGTTCCTTCAGGGAATACTGTTTAAAAATAAGGAGGCATCAGGAAGTTGTTCCTTCAGGGAATACTGTTTAAAAATAAGGAGGCATCAGGAAGTCGTTCCTTTAGGGTATGCTGTTTAAAATAAGGAGGCATCAGGAAGTTGTTCCTTCAGGGTATACTGTTTAAAATAAGGAGGCATCAGGAAGTTGTTCCTTCAGGGAATACTGTTTAAAATAAGGAGGCATCAGGAAGTTGTTCCTTCAGGGTATACTGTTTAAAAATAATGCGGCATCAGGAAGTTGTTCCTTTAGGGTATACTGTTTAAAAATAATGAGGCATCAGGAAGTTGTTCCTTCAGGGTATACTGTTTAAAATAAGGAGGCATCAGGAAGTTGTTCCTTTAGGGTATGCTGTTTAAAAATAATGAGGCATCAGGAATGTGTTCCTTCAGGGAATAGTGTTTAAAAATAAGGAGGCATCAGGAAGTCGTTCCTTTAGGGTATACTGTTTAAAAATAATGAGGCATCAGGAAGTTGTTCCTTCAAGGTATACTGTTTAAAAATAAGGAGGCATCAGGAAGTCGTTCCTTCAGGGTATACTGTTTAAAATAAGGAGGCATCAGGAAGTTGTTCCTTTAGGGTATACTGTTTAAAATAAGGAGGCATCAGGAAGTCGTTCCTTCAGGGTATACTGTTTAAAAATAAGGAGGCATCAGGAAGTTGTTCCTTCAGGGTATACTGTTTAAAATAAGGAGGCATCAGGAAGTCGTTCCTTCAGGGTATACTGTTTAAAAATAATGAGGCATCAGGAAGTTGTTCCTTCAGGGTATACTGTTTAAAAATAAGGAGGCATCAGGAAGTTGTTCCTTCAGGGTATACTGTTTAAAATAAGGAGGCATCAGGAAGTCGTTCCTTTAGGGTATACTGTTTAAAATAAGGAGGCATCAGGAAGTCGTTCCTTTAGGGTATGCTGTTTAAAAATAATGAGGCATCAGGAAGTTGTTCCTTCAGGGTATGCTGTTTAAAAATAAGGAGGCATCAGGAAGTCGTTCCTTCAGGGTATACTGTTTAAAAATAAGGAGGCATCAGGAAGTCGTTCCTTCAGGGTATACTGTTTAAAAATAAGGAGGCATCAGGAAGTTGTTCCTTCAGGGTATACTGTTTAAAATAAGGAGGCATCAGGAAGTCGTTCCTTTAGGGTATGCTGTTTAAAAATAATGAGGCATCAAGAAGTTGTTCCTTCAAGGTATACTGTTTAAAAATAAGGAGGCATCAGGAAGTCGTTCCTTCAGGGTATACTGTTTAAAATAAGGAGGCATCAGGAAGTTGTTCCTTTAGGGTATACTGTTTAAAATAAGGAGGCTTCAGGAAGTCGTTCCTTCAGGGTATACTGTTTAAAAATAAGGAGGCATCAGGAAGTTGTTCCTTCAGGGTATACTGTTTAAAATAAGGAGGCATCAGGAAGTTGTTCCTTCAGGGTATACTGTTTAAAAGTAATGAGGCATCAGGAAGTTGTTCCTTCAGGGTATACTGTTTAAAAATAAGGAGGCATCAGGAAGTTGTTCCTTCAGGGTATACTGTTTAAAATAAGGAGGCATCAGGAAGTTGTTCCTTCAGGGTATACTGTTTAAAATAAGGAGGCATCAGGAAGTCGTTCCTTTAGGGTATACTGTTTAAAATAATGAGGCATCAGGAAGTTGTTCCTTCAGGGTATACTGTTTAAAAATAAGGAGGCATCAGGAAGTTGTTCCTTCAGGGTATACTGTTTAAAATAAGGAGGCATCAGGAAGTCGTTCCTTTAGGGTATACTGTTTAAAATAAGGAGGCATCAGGAAGTTGTTCCTTCAGGGTATACTGTTTAAAAATAAGGAGGCATCAGGAAGTCGTTCCTTCAGGGTATACTGTTTAAAATAAGGAGGCATCAGGAAGTTGTTCCTTTAGGGTATACTGTTTAAAATAAGGAGGCATCAGGAAGTCGTTCCTTTAGGGTATGCTGTTTAAAAATAATGAGGCATCAGGAAGTTGTTCCTTCAGGGTATACTGTTTAAAAATAAGGAGGCATCAGGAAGTCGTTCCTTCAGGGTATACTGTTTAAAATAAGGAGGCATCAGGAAGTTGTTCCTTTACGGTATACTGTTTAAAATAAGGAGGCATCAGGAAGTTGTTCCTTCAGGGTATACTGTTTAAAAATAAGGAGGCATCAGGAAGTTGTTCCTTCAGGGTATACTGTTTAAAATAAGGAGGCATCAGGAAGTCGTTCCGTCAGGGTATACTGTTTAAAAATAATGAGGCATCAGGAAGTTGTTCCTTCAGGGTATACTGTTTAAAAATAAGGAGGCATCAGGAAGTTGTTCCATCAGGGTATACTGTTTAAAATAAGGAGGCATCAGGAAGTCGTTCCTTTAGGGTATGCTGTTTAAAAATAATGAGGCATCAGGAAGTTGTTCCTTCAGGGTATGCTTTTTAAAAATAAGGAGGCATCAGGAAGTCGTTCCTTCAGGGTATACTGTTTAAAAATAAGGAGGCATCAGGAAGTCGTTCCTTCAGGGTATACTGTTTAAAAATAAGGAGGCATCAGGAAGTTGTTCCTTCAGGGTATACTGTTTAAAATAAGGAGGCATCAGGAAGTCGTTCCTTTAGGGTATGCTGTTTAAAAATAATGAGGCATCAGGAAGTTGTTCCTTCAGGGTATACTGTTTAAAAATAAGGGGGCATCAGGAAGTTGTTCCTTCAGGGTATACTGTTTAAAATAAGGAGGCATCAGGAAGTCGTTCCTTTAGGGTATACTGTTTAAAATAAGGAGGCATCAGGAAGTCGTTCCTTTAGGGTATACTGTTTAAAAATAATGAGGCATCAGGAAGTCATTCCTTCAGGGTATACTGTTTAAAATAAGGAGGCATGAGGAAGTCTTTCCTTTAGGGTATACTGTTTAAAATAAGGAGGCATCAGGAAGTCGTTCCTTTAGGGTATGCTGTTTAAAAATAAGGAGGCATCAGGAAGTTGTTCCTTCAGGGTATACTGTTTAAAAATAAGGAGGCATCAGGAAGTTGTTCCTTCAGGGTATACTGTTTAAAATAAGGAGGCATCAGGAAGTCGTTCCTTTAGGGTATGCTGTTTAAAAATAATGAGGCATCAGGAAGTTGTTCCTTCAGGGTATACTGTTTAAAAATAAGGAGGCATCAGGAAGTTGTTCCTTCAGGGTATACTGTTTAAAATAAGGAGGCATCAGGAAGTCGTTCCTTTAGGGTATACTGTTTAAAATAAGGAGGCATCAGGAAGTCGTTCCTTCAGGGTATACTGTTTAAAAATAAGGAGGCATCAGGAAGTTGTTCCTTCAGGGTATACTGTTTAAAATAAGGAGGCATCAGGAAGTCTTTCCTTTAGGGTATACTGTTTAAAATAAGGAGGCATCAGGAAGTCGTTCCTTTAGGGTATGCTGTTTAAAAATAATGAGGCATCAGGAAGTTGTTCCTTCAGGGTATACTGTTTAAAAATAAGGAGGCATCAGGAAGTCGTTCCTTCAGGGTATACTGTTTAAAATAAGGAGGCATCAGGAAGTTGTTCCTTTAGGGTATACTGTTTAAAATAAGGAGGCATCAGGAAGTTGTTCCTTCAGGGTATACTGTTTAAAAATAAGGAGGCATCAGGAAGTTGTTCCTTCAGGGTATACTGTTTAAAATAAGGAGGCATCAGGAAGTCGTTCCTTCAGGGTATACTGTTTAAAATAAGGAGGCATCAGGAAGTTGTTCCTTCAGGGTATACTGTTTAAAATAAGGAGGCATCAGGAAGTTGTTCCTTTCAGGGTATACTGTTTAAAATAAGGAGGCATCAGGAAGTCGTTCCTTCAGGGTATACTGTTTAAAATAAGGAGGCATCAGGAAGTTGTTCCTTCAGGGTATACTGTTTAAAATAAGGAGGCATCAGGAAGTTGTTCCTTCAGGGTATACTGTTTAAAAATAAGGAGGCATCAGGAAGTTGTTCCTTCAGGGTATACTGTTTAAAATAAGGAGGCATCAGGAAGTCGTTCCTTTAGGGTATACTGTTTAAAATAAGGAGGCATCAGGAAGTCGTTCCTTTAGGGTATACTGTTTAAAATAAGGAGGCATCAGGAAGTTGTTCCTTCAGGGTATACTGTTTAAAAATAAGGAGGCATCAGGAAGTTGTTCCTTCAGGGTATACTGTTTAAAATAAGGAGGCATCAGGAAGTCGTTCCTTTAGGGTATACTGTTTAAAAATAAGGAGGCATCAGGAAGTTGTTCCTTCAGGGTATACTGTTTAAAATAAGGAGGCATCAGGAAGTTGTTCCTTCAGGGTATACTGTTTAAAAATAAGGAGGCATCAGGAAGTTGTTCCTTCAGGGTATACTGTTTAAAATAAGGAGGCATCAGGAAGTTGTTCCTTCAGGGTATACTGTTTAAAATAAGGAGGCATCAGGAAGTTGTTCCTTTCAGGGTATACTGTTTAAAAATAAGGAGGCATCAGGAAGTTGTTCCTTCAGGGTATACTGTTTAAAATAAGGAGGCATCAGGAAGTCGTTCCTTCAGGGTATACTGTTTAAAAATAAGGAGGCATCAGGAAGTTGTTCCTTCAGGGTATACTGTTTAAAAATAAGGAGGCATCAGGAAGTTGTTCCTTCAGGGTATACTGTTTAAAATAAGGAGGCATCAGGAAGTCGTTCCTTTAGGGTATACTGTTTAAAATAAGGAGGCATCAGGAAGTTGTTCCTTCAGGGTATACTGTTTAAAAATAAGGAGGCATCAGGAAGTTGTTCCTTCAGGGTATACTGTTTAAAATAAGGAGGCATCAGGAAGTCGTTCCTTTAGGGTATACTGTTTAAAAATAATGAGGCATCAGGAAGTTGTTCCTTCAGGGTATACTGTTTAAAAATAAGGAGGCATCAGGAAGTTGTTCCTTCAGGGTATACTGTTTAAAATAAGGAGGCATCAGGAAGTCTTTCCTTTAGGGTATACTGTTTAAAATAATAAGGCATCAGGAAGTTGTTCCTTCAGGGTATACTGTTTAAAAATAAGGAGGCATCAGGAAGTTGTTCCTTCAGGGTATACTGTTTAAAATAAGGAGGCATCAGGAAGTCGTTCCTTTAGGGTATACTGTTTAAAAATAATGAGGCATCAGGAAGTCGTTCCTTCAGGGTATACTGTTTAAAAATAAGGAGGCATCAGGAAGTTGTTCCTTCAGGGTATACTGTTTAAAATAAGGAGGCATCAGGAAGTCGTTCCTTTAGGGTATGCTGTTTAAAAATAATGAGGCATCAGGAAGTTGTTCCTTCAAGGTATACTGTTTAAAAATAAGGAGGCATCAGGAAGTCGTTCCTTCAGGGTAT
Organism: Protopterus annectens; assembly: GCF_019279795.1. NCBI lineage: Eukaryota > Metazoa > Chordata > Ceratodontiformes > Protopteridae > Protopterus > Protopterus annectens. Next base: position 209,412,695 of record NC_056747.1, on the reverse strand, counting down.
ACTGTTTAAAATAAGGAGGCATCAGGAAGTTGTTCCTTTAGGGTATACTGTTTAAAATAAGGAGGCATCAGGAAGTTGTTCCTTCAGGGTATACTGTTTAAAATAAGGAGGCATCAGGAAGTTGTTCCTTCAGGGTATACTGTTTAAAATAAGGAGGCATCAGGAAGTTGTTCCTTCAGGGTATACTGTTTAAAATAAGGAGGCATCAGGAAGTTGTTCCTTCAGGGTATACTGTTTAAAATAAGGAGGCATCAGGAAGTTGTTCCTTCAGGGTATACTGTTTAAAAATAAGGAGGCATCAGGAAGTTGTTCCTTTAGGGTATACTGTTTAAAATAAGGAGGCATCAGGAAGTCGTTCCTTTAGGGTATGCTGTTTAAAAATAATGAGGCATCAGGAAGTTGTTCCTTCAGGGTATGCTGTTTAAAAATAAGGAGGCATCAGGAAGTCGTTCCTTCAGGGTATACTGTTTAAAAATAAGGAGGCATCAGGAAGTCGTTCCTTCAGGGTATACTGTTTAAAAATAAGGAGGCATCAGGAAGTTGTTCCTTCAGGGTATACTGTTTAAAATAAGGAGGCATCAGGAAGTCGTTCCTTTAGGGTATGCTGTTTAAAAATAATGAGGCATCAGGAAGTTGTTCCTTCAGGGTATACTGTTTAAAAATAAGGGGGCATCAGGAAGTTGTTCCTTCAGGGTATACTGTTTAAAATAAGGAGGCATCAGGAAGTCGTTCCTTTAGGGTATACTGTTTAAAATAAGGAGGCATCAGGAAGTTGTTCCTTTAGGGTATACTGTTTAAAAATAATGAGGCATCAGGAAGTCGTTCCTTCAGGGTATACTGTTTAAAATAAGGAGGCATCAGGAAGTCTTTCCTTTAGGGTATACTGTTTAAAATAAGGAGGCATCAGGAAGTCGTTCCTTTAGGGTATGCTGTTTAAAAATAATGAGGCATCAGGAAGTTGTTCCTTCAGGGTATACTGTTTAAAAATAAGGAGGCATCAGGAAGTTGTTCCTTCAGGGTATACTGTTTAAAATAAGGAGGCATCAGGAAGTCATTCCTTTAGGGTATGCTGTTTAAAAATAATGAGGCATCAGGAAGTTGTTCCTTCAGGGTATACTGTTTAAAAATGAGGAGGCATCAGGAAGTCGTTCCTTTAGGGTATACTGTTTAAAATAAGGAGGCATCAGGAAGTCGTTCCTTTAGGGTATGCTGTTTAAAAATAATGAGGCATCAGGAAGTTGTTCCTTCAGGGTATACTGTTTAAAAATAAGGAGGCATCAGGAAGTTGTTCCTTCAGGGTATACTGTTTAAAATAAGGAGGCATCAGGAAGTTGTTCCTTTAGGGTATACTGTTTAAAATAAGGAGGCATCAGGAAGTCGTTCCTTTAGGGTATACTGTTTAAAAATAATGAGGCATCAGGAAGTCGTTCCTTCAGGGTATACTGTTTAAAATAAGGAGGCATCAGGAAGTCTTTCCTTTAGGGTATACTGTTTAAAATAAGGAGGCATCAGGAAGTCGTTCCTTTAGGGTATGCTGTTTAAAAATAATGAGGCATCAGGAAGTTGTTCCTTCAAGGTATACTGTTTAAAAATAAGGAGGCATCAGGAAGTCGTTCCTTCAGGGTATACTGTTTAAAATAAGGAGGCATCAGGAAGTTGTTCCTTTAGGGTATACTGTTTAAAATAAGGAGGCATCAGGAAGTCGTTCCTTCAGGGTATACTGTTTAAAAATAAGGAGGCATCAGGAAGTTGTTCCTTCAGGGTATACTGTTTAAAATAAGGAGGCATCAGGAAGTCGTTCCTTCAGGGTATACTGTTTAAAAATAATGAGGCATCAGGAAGTTGTTCCTTCAGGGTATACTGTTTAAAAATAAGGAGGCATCAGGAAGTTGTTCCTTCAGGGTATACTGTTTAAAATAAGGAGGCATCAGGAAGTCGTTCCTTTAGGGTATACTGTTTAAAATAAGGAGGCATCAGGAAGTCATTCCCTTAGGGTATGCTGTTTAAAAATAATGAGGCATCAGGAAGTTGTTCCTTCAGGGTATGCTTTTTAAAAATAAGGAGGCATCAGGAAGTCGTTCCTTCAGGGTATACTGTTTAAAAATAAGGAGGCATCAGGAAGTCATTCCTTCAGGGTATACTGTTTAAAAATAAGGAGGCATCAGGAAGTTGTTCCTTCAGGGTATACTGTTTAAAATAAGGAGGCATCAGGAAGTCGTTCCTTTAGGGTATGCTGTTTAAAAATAATGAGGCATCAGGAAGTTGTTCCTTCAGGGTATACTGTTTAAAAATAAGGGGGCATCAGGAAGTTGTTCCTTCAGGGTATACTGTTTAAAATAAGGAGGCATCAGGAAGTCGTTCCTTTAGGGTATACTGTTTAAAATAAGGAGGCATCAGGAAGTCGTTCCTTTAGGGTATGCTGTTTAAAAATAATGAGGCATCAGGAAGTTGTTCCTTCAGGGTATGCTGTTTAAAAATAAGGAGGCATCAGGAAGTCGTTCCTTCAGGGTATACTGTTTAAAAATAAGGAGGCATCAGGAAGTCGTTCCTTCAGGGTATACTGTTTAAAAATAAGGAGGCATCAGGAAGTTGTTCCTTCAGGGTATACTGTTTAAAATAAGGAGGCATCAGGAAGTCGTTCCTTTAGGGTATGCTGTTTAAAAATAATGAGGCATCAGGAAGTTGTTCCTTCAGGGTATACTGTTTAAAAATAAGGAGGCATCAGGAAGTTGTTCCTTCAGGGTATACTGTTTAAAATAAGGAGGCATCAGGAAGTCTTTCCTTTAGGGTATACTGTTTAAAATAAGGAGGCATCAGGAAGTCGTTCCTTCAGGGTATACTGTTTAAAAATAATGAGGCATCAGGAAGTTGTTCCTTCAGGGTATACTGTTTAAAAATAAGGAGGCATCAGGAAGTTGTTCCTTCAGGGTATACTGTTTAAAATAAGGAGGCATCAGGAAGTCATTCCTTTAGGGTATGCTGTTTAAAAATAATGAGGCATCAGGAAGTTGTTCCTTCAAGGTATACTGTTTAAAAATGAGGAGGCATCAGGAAGTCGTTCCTTTAGGGTATACTGTTTAAAATAAGGAGGCATCAGGAAGTCGTTCCTTTAGGGTATGCTGTTTAAAAATAATGAGGCATCAGGAAGTTGTTCCTTCAAGGTATACTGTTTAAAAATAAGGAGGCATCAGGAAGTCGTTCCTTCAGGGTATACTGTTTAAAATAAGGAGGCATCAGGAAGTTGTTCCTTTAGGGTATACTGTTTAAAATAAGGAGGCATCAGGAAGTCGTTCCTTTAGGGTACACTGTTTAAAAATAAGGAGGCATCAGGAAGTCGTTCCTTCAGGGTATACTGTTTAAAATAAGGAGGTATCAGGAAGTCTTTCCTTTAGGGTATACTGTTTAAAATAAGGAGGCATCAGGAAGTCGTTCCTTTAGGGTATGCTGTTAAAAAATAATGAGGCATCAGGAAGTTGTTCCTTCAAGGTATACTGTTTAAAAATAAGGAGGCATCAGGAAGTTGTTCCTTCAGGGTATACTGTTTAAAATAAGGAGGCATCAGGAAGTTGTTCCTTTAGGGTATACTGTTTAAAATAAGGAGGCATCAGGAAGTCGTTCCTTCAGGGTATACTGTTTAAAATAAGGAGGCATCAGGAAGTTGTTCCTTCAGGGTATACTGTTTAAAATAAGGAGGCATCAGGAAGTCGTTCCTTCAGGGTATACTGTTTAAAAATAATGAGGCATCAGGAAGTTGTTCCTTCAGGGTATACTGTTTAAAAATAAGGAGGCATCAGGAAGTTGTTCCTTCAGGGTATACTGTTTAAAATAAGGAGGCATCAGGAAGTCGTTCCTTTAGGGTATACTGTTTAAAATAAGGAGGCATCAGGAAGTCATTCCCTTAGGGTATGCTGTTTAAAAATAATGAGGCATCAGGAAGTTGTTCCTTCAGGGTATGCTTTTTAAAAATAAGGAGGCATCAGGAAGTCGTTCCTTCAGGGTATACTGTTTAAAAATAAGGAGGCATCAGGAAGTCGTTCCTTCAGGGTATACTGTTTAAAAATAAGGAGGCATCAGGAAGTTGTTCCTTCAGGGTATACTGTTTAAAATAAGGAGGCATCAGGAAGTCGTTCCTTTAGGGTATGCTGTTTAAAAATAATGAGGCATCAGGAAGTTGTTCCTTCAGGGTATACTGTTTAAAAATAAGGGGGCATCAGGAAGTTGTTCCTTCAGGGTATACTGTTTAAAATAAGGAGGCATCAGGAAGTCGTTCCTTTAGGGTATACTGTTTAAAATAAGGAGGCATCAGGAAGTCGTTCCTTTAGGGTATGCTGTTTAAAATAATGAGGCATCAGGAAGTTGTTCCTTCAGGGTATGCTGTTTAAAAATAAGGAGGCATCAGGAAGTCGTTCCTTCAGGGTATACTGTTTAAAAATAAGGAGGCATCAGGAAGTCGTTCCTTCAGGGTATACTGTTTAAAAATAAGGAGGCATCAGGAAGTTGTTCCTTCAGGGTATACTGTTTAAAATAAGGAGGCATCAGGAAGTCGTTCCTTTAGGGTATGCTGTTTAAAAATAATGAGGCATCAGGAAGTTGTTCCTTCAGGGTATACTGTTTAAAAATAAGGAGGCATCAGGAAGTTGTTCCTTCAGGGTATACTGTTTAAAATAAGGAGGCATCAGGAAGTCTTTCCTTTAGGGTATACTGTTTAAAATAAGGAGGCATCAGGAAGTCGTTCCTTCAGGGTATACTGTTTAAAAATAATGAGGCATTAGGAAGTCGTTCCTTCAGGGTATACTGTTTAAAATAAGGAGGCATCAGGAAGTCTTTCCTTTAGGGTATACTGTTTAAAATAAGGAGGCATCAGGAAGTCGTTCCTTTAGGGTATGCTGTTTAAAAATAATGAGGCATCAGGAAGTTGTTCCTTCAAGGTATACTGTTTAAAAATAAGGAGGCATCAGGAAGTCGTTCCTTCAGGGTATACTGTTTAAAATAAGGAGGCATCAGGAAGTTGTTCCTTTAGGGTATACTGTTTAAAATAAGGAGGCATCAGGAAGTTGTTCCTTCAGGGTATACTGTTTAAAAATAAGGAGGCATCAGGAAGTTGTTCCTTCAGGGTATACTGTTTAAAATAAGGAGGCATCAGGAAGTCGTTCCTTCAGGGTATACTGTTTAAAAATAATGAGGCATCAGGAAGTTGTTCCTTCAGGGTATACTGTTTAAAATAAGGAGGCATCAGGAAGTTGTTCCTTTAGGGTATACTGTTTAAAATAAGGAGGCATCAGGAAGTCGTTCCTTTAGGGTATACTGTTTAAAAATAATGAGGCATCAGGAAGTCGTTCCTTCAGGGTATACTGTTTAAAAATAATGAGGCATCAGGAAGTTGTTCCTTCAGGGTATACTGTTTAAAAATAAGGAGGCATCAGGAAGTTGTTCCTTCAGGGTATACTGTTTAAAATAAGGAGGCATCAGGAAGTCGTTCCTTCAGGGTATACTGTTTAAAAATAAGGAGGCATCAGGAAGTTGTTCCTTCAGGGTATACTGTTTAAAATAAGGAGGCATCAGGAAGTCGTTCCTTTAGGGTATGCTGTTTAAAAATAATGAGGCATCAGGAAGTTGTTCCTTCAGGGTATACTGTTTAAAAATAAGGGGGCATCAGGAAGTTGTTCCTTCAGGGTATACTGTTTAAAATAAGGAGGCATCAGGAAGTCTTTCCTTTAGGGTATACTGTTTAAAATAAGGAGGCATCAGGAAGTCGTTCCTTCAGGGTATACTGTTTAAAAATAATGAGGCATTAGGAAGTCGTTCCTTCAGGGTATACTGTTTAAAATAAGGAGGCATCAGGAAGTCTTTCCTTTAGGGTATACTATTTAAAATAAGGAGGCATCAGGAAGTCATTCCTTTAGGGTATGCTGTTTAAAAATAATGAGGCATCAGGAAGTTGTTCCTTCAAGGTATACTGTTTAAAAATAAGGAGGCATCAGGAAGTCGTTCCTTCAGGGTATACTGTTTAAAATAAGGAGGCATCAGGAAGTTGTTCCTTTAGGGTATACTGTTTAAAATAAGGAGGCATCAGGAAGTCGTTCCTTTAGGGTATGCTGTTTAAAAATAATGAGGCATCAGGAAGTTGTTCCTTCAGGGTATGCTTTTTAAAAATAAGGAGGCATCAGGAAGTCGTTCCTTCAGGGTATACTGTTTAAAAATAAGGAGGCATCAGGAAGTTGTTCCTTCAGGGTATACTGTTTAAAATAAGGAGGCATCAGGAAGTCGTTCCTTTAGGGTATGCTGTTTAAAAATAATGAGGCATCAGGAAGTTGTTCCTTCAGGGTATACTGTTTAAAATAAGGAGGCATCAGGAAGTTGTTCCTTCAGGGTATACTGTTTAAAATAAGGAGGCATCAGGAAGTCGTTCCTTTAGGGTATACTGTTTAAAATAAGGAGGCATCAGGAAGTCGTTCCTTTAGGGTATACTGTTTAAAAATAATGAGGCATCAGGAAGTCGTTCCTTCAGGGTATACTGTTTAAAATAAGGAGGCATCAGGAAGTCTTTCCTTTAGGGTATACTGTTTAAAATAAGGAGGCATCAGGAAGTCGTTCCTTTAGGGTATGCTGTTTAAAAATAATGAGGCATCAGGAAGTCATTCCTTCAGGGTATACTGTTTAAAATAAGGAGGCATCAGGAAGTCTTTCCTTTAGGGTATACTGTTTAAAATAAGGAGGCATCAGGAAGTCGTTCCTTTAGGGTATACTGTTTAAAAATAATGAGGCATCGGGAAGTTGTTCCTTCAGGGTATACTGTTTAAAAATAAGGAGGCATCAGGAAGTCATTCCTTTAGGGTATACTGTTTAAAAATAATGAGGCATCAGGAAGTTGTTCCTTCAGGGTATACTGTTTAAAAATAAGGAGGCATCAGGAAGTCATTCCTTTAGGGTATACTGTTTAAAAATAATGAGGCATCAGGAAGTTGTTCCTTTAGGGTATACTGTTTAAAAATAAGAAGGCATCAGTAAGTCATTCCTTCAAGGTATACTGTTTAAAAATAAGGAGACATGAGGAAGTCGTTCATTTAAGGTATACTGTTTAAAAATAAGGAGGCATCAGGAAGTCGTTCCTTCTGGGTATACTGTTCGGATATTGTGTTCCCTCATCTCAAGTCCGTTCCACAGATGTCAGCGCTATGCACACATTCCTTTGGCTAGAATAGGAATAACAAGTAGATTCCTTTACTCTTACTGACCACCCAGGAGTATGAAAATGTCTCTTCAGGAATTCACTCATTTCCTTCACCGACTCACTGACAGGTTGAAATATGGATGATTTTGAGAAACTTCAAAATTTGGTTAAATGATACAGCTTGAAACATCTGTAACTAATATTCCTATGTAAATAAGGGGCTCAGATACATCCAGTGAGTTGTTCCTATAAAACATTAAAATGCTCATATTGGAGCTACAGTGTTCCATTTGGTGGTGATCACTTCAGACATGACATTGGTAACAGCTTTTTACTTGCACGTTACTAGATCAAATTCATCCTAATGCTCCCAGATGTAAAATCACCCAATCTTGAGCTAGTTTAGTACCACAGTTTACATCTATTATGGCCTAATACACTAACTACAGTGCTTAATGGCTAGAATGTCCTGAAATGTGGGTACCTAGGAAGCATGTCAAGGTTCTATTTCGAGATCATCTCACAGGTACTAGGCTGGCTGCCAGCTGTTTGACTGGACTGCCTAGTTGATATAAGGCCCATCAATACTGAAAATTGTGACTTCAAAAGATTGAGCATCACATTCTCAACAGGCAAGGACTCTGGAACACAGTAAGCACAGATACAATGTTGCATTCTAGAGACATCTCTTCAGCAGCAAACTGACTAGCTCAAACTTTTTTTGCAGTCAGTGGACTATAGATTCCAGCATTTTTTGCCAAATGTGGTGAATTGTTTATTTACTGATAAGGTGTTCTCTCTTAAGAGACATTTTTGATTTCCTCTAAAGAACAGTTCTGTTACATTATGTGTAATATTTTCTTGGTCTTTACTGAAATGAAGACTAGCTGTTAGAATTTCAGGAGGTTATCACATTGGTCACAGGATTATACCCATCTTACTACAATAATGGCCGGAGATGAGTGAGCTGTTGCATTTCTGCCCATTATTCATTGGACATTTGATTTGTAAATTTTTCCAGATCTCATCAGAAATTTTTTATCCTAGCTGAAAGGGACATTAGTGATTCCTTGCCTCAAGGAACTATCTCTGATTATGGACAATTTTGTAAAATACTATCAAGTGCCCAATAAGTCTCCCAGTCTACTGGGAAGTCTGTTTATGCACAGCTGGAAGTGTTTCTCTTGATTCTTGGACAACAGAATCATTTAATTCTGGATGTAGGTGCTGGCAAATTACTGATGAGTGTTTGTTAAGGTAAAAAATTTGTTTTAGCAAGATATCAGTATCTGTGTCTGAGTTTGATCCTCCTCGTTTTCTGTGCTATGTTTGACATAATGGACCAGGAAATCTCTCTAGATCAGAGAGACTCTAGAGCCCTAGATCCCCAGCTGCAGACTTTCTGCCATGATCTTCAAATAGTTCCAGTCTTACATTTCAAATAATACATGATGGATTCTGGAATTAATTCCTTTTGTATGGGTACTCATCTTTGAAGTCATCTATTTATCTCCATCATTGTTCTGTGCATGTGGTACTTGCGGGTGATACTGTAAGGGGTATTGTAGTAAAGTATCTTTGCTATGTTGATGATGTCCAGCTCCAGCTCTTATTTGCTCACAATCATGCAGCTCTTCATTTCTTGGCTATTTCACCATGAGATTTATTTCAACTGCAAGATGCTCAGCTCTTTCAAAATAGAAATGCTTGAGGCTCAGGCACCATTTGGTCTTCATTCATTCCTTCTGTCTCTCTAGTTTTAATACTAGAGGGAAGAGGTTGAACTGGTATCGCTTGTGTGTGACATCAGTATGTTCTTTGAATCCAATATGCCACTAAAGGATCATTTGGCAGGTGTTGGATCATCTTTTTTAAATATCATTATAATCAAGCACTTGAAATCCCTAATGATATGAAAATAGTGTCATATTCAGGCATTTCTTTGTCCCTTGACTAGTACAGTTCCTTTTACTTAATGTTATCTTGGGGGAATCTCCTCTGAATAACTGGTGCAAAATTATGTAGCCAGACTCCTAACTAGCATTACTCATAACTTCCATCATTTGCCTTTTGTGCCAAATTTGCACTGGCTACAATACTTAGGAATTCAATATTCCAGTGGTTAAGAGGACATACCTCCTCCCTTTCTAAGTAAAATCTCAAAAAAAAAGTCTTATTTATTTTTTAAGGCAATTAAGTTTAATTGAATGCAATTGGTTTGTATGACCTGTAGCACTGTAGTTGTAAGTATTTTAATAGATGTGATTCTAACGGACTTCCAACCCTTTTGGAGTTACTTGGAGGACACTACGTGATATTTTACATATTTCTACTCATTACACAGAAGCACTGCAAGTAAGACATAAAAGATGTGTGAGTACTCCTCTTTGACTCAGTATCATAGGCCTTTTGCAGTAATTGTAATGTTTAAACCTTCTGCCACCCCCCCATATTCACTTTAGTTCCTAAATTATGGCCTCTTCTAAGTAAAGGTGTACTTTCTTGCAGCCTTAGTTCTTAAAACCACAGTGGGTTAAGAACTGAAGATCTTGTGACTTGCACAACTCTTAGACCCAGAAAAGAGCTCAAATGTTACCACAAACTATGTGGAAAGTCTGTACCCCCTGCTTTATAGGCATCTCCACATCAGCTGATGAGCTTAATGCTACATATATTACATTTTATTTTGCTTATTATGCATGTACACATCTGCAATGATACCTATCAGCAGACCAGAAAGTTATTCTTAAATTCTGTTAGCTGTTATTGTCTTGGCAAAGGAACAATAACATATCAGTATACCTCTCAGCTGTCTCTGATTTTGCAGAAATTCGCTGGTTTTGCCACATTTCACTTGTGACTCTTATTTCTTAACCCTCCAAAACAACCTTATTATCATATAAGCACTCCTGTTTCTTTTTAATCTAATTCCCAACGGCCATTTAAACTTTTAGCACCATTCCCAACTACCTTCCTCCCTCCCATACTTCTTTGCTCTATATCCATTCATACTCGCACCCCTTCCTAGAAGTGCCAATCTATTCTACATTGTAGCTTCTACTTTTCCCAAATAAACCCTCACTTCCTGTTTTCTCTATATCCTCATAGTCTAGCCATTTGAGCCCCTCTATTCCTTATACTCCAGAGACGATACCAGGATGACCTAACTCTTTCTTCATAGAAAACACTATTTTCCTACCTACCTTCTACCACCACCATTAAATATCATACTGACCTGCAACTTCTTGTTTCCTTCTTTATCCCTACTTCTGCACTGCTTGCCCTCAGTAAAATACACATCCAGTTACTTAATCATGTGATTCCTCACCTTATCCTCTATTCTTCTCCTACTAGGCCATTTCTCATCCTACCACAACTCTATAATAGTTTTCAACATCTCTCAGTCTCTGCCCCACCTACCTATTCATACTTCCTCCCTAGACTATTCACATATCGAACCAAAGCTATTTGATGATGTCCCACACCTTTACTGCAAATATAGACTGATTTTTTAACTCAATTTCAACTCAAACCAAACAAAATTAGATGGAAAATAATCTCCAAAAACAAGTATCAGTAATTCCTCAACATACTAAAATCCTCCTAGGAGGAGACATTCACCTTAGTCCTGGCCCCACCTATCACAATGAACATCAAGATAATTCTCTTCCACATACTACTCTAACACCACAGTGGTCCACCCTCAACCCCAGACATTTAACTTCTGCTGCTATAAATGTTAGAAGTATAGGAAATAAAACTGCTGACTACTCAACATAAGCGTGATATTCTCAATGTAAATGAAACTTTGCTTAAACCCAGCATAAATGACTCTGAAATTACACTTCCCAGCTATAATATCATCCCTAATGGCTATATAAAGAGGAAAAGGTGGTGGCATTGCTTTAATATTTCCCAACAACTATCACATTTCCCCTTACAACAAATCAATATCAAAATTCTATTCAGAAGAGCTTTTTACTACTTTCCTGAAAATAATTATAAACAATTACTTATTACTCTCTTTTAACCCCCCCCCCCCCGGCGACAATATGACTATACTGGAAGCAACACTAGAGAGCCACAACAATTCCAAAAGAGAAAAATACTACTAGCTGATGTGAATGTCAGTTGGTTAGACATAAACTCTTAACTCTCCTACATCTCACATGAACTTGTATGTTTTCATACAACCAATTAATAGCCCCACACATTATAGCAAGACATCAGATTCCCCATGGGACTATCTAATGCAAAAAGAGCAGCACCAAAGATATTTGAAGAAAAATACAGGCAATGGAATCCGGATATGGAAAACTATACAATACAAAAAATAACAAGACTAAGACGAAAAGTAGAAAAAAAGATATTGGTAATGGAGAAGTCAAGGAAATAGAAATTGAGGTAATGGAACAGCTGCAAAGAGAAGGATTCAGTGTAGAAAATCAAATGCAGAAAACACAACAGGCTAGAGCAATGGATATCCAAATTAAGGGGAAACCACTGGAATAGGAAGCAACTGGTCAGGTGCCATATCAAGATATTTTGGAACCTTCCACAGGAAACCAGTATAAACGTTCATTTGAAGCTATGCAGCAAGGAAAGGAACAGGAAACTGTGGAAACTCTGATGCAGTCAATGCTGAGGAGTGATAGGCCAGTGAGTTCCCATATGACAGAGCAACAGATGACACAGGATGAAATTGAAGAAAACGTGCCACAGGAAGATGCTATAGAACTTTCTATAGAATGCCCACAGGAAATGGAAAACAAGGGATGTGCCCTCAGTCTGGAAGAAAATGAATTAAGAGAAGAGTTGCTTGATTTAATAGACAAAGACAGATATATCAAGATCAATGAGAGAGAGAGAGAGATTGCAGAAGGTTAATAAAACCCCAAAGCTCAGAAGTTTGATAAAACAAAGGAACACAGTAATTAGGGCTGTCCATAGAGATCCATGCGATATAACAGAAGTAAACAGGATATATTACTGTGCTGCTAAATTAATAACTGATAAAGTTCTACCACAGGAACACATGGTAGCGAGGGAAAGGGGGGGGGGCAAAAGTGAATACCATCATGGAAATATCAAATAGAGAAATCTATAAAGCAGCTAAGACAAGAAGTGTCACTGTTAGAAGATTATAGAAGAGGGAACATATAAACAAAAATCCTAAGAAAGATAGATGTGATAAAAGTAATGTGCAGTATTAGAACAGACCAGGATCTATTATGTACTATTGGAGATAAACTAAAAATTTCAAAACAGACAGAAAGACTTAAAAGATACGAAGATAAATATAAGGGAAAAACACAAAATAAGCAGTTTACAGATGACCCAAAAAAGTTTTATAGAGAACTGGGAAATAAGGTAAAAGGAATTGAAAGACAGCCAAAAAAGAGGAAGTAGATACATTTTGGAGAAGTATCTATGAAGATCCTGTGGAACATAACAAAGATGCTAAATGGATAGAAGAAGTAAAAGAAAGAATAAGAAGTTTAAAGGTACAGGATATGAAATGGGATGAAATAACAGCCAGAGAGATTGAAACAAAGTTGAGAAAAGCCTCTAACTGGAAAACCCCAGGCCCAGATCTAGTACCTAACTTTTGGCTTAAAGTATTAACTTATTTGCACGAGGATCTAGCCGTGAGTAAGAACTATTTAGATGTGCACCCCAAACACACACCACATTGGTTAACAAGAAAAACAATGCTCTTAGTTAAGACTGAACCTGCAAGCTACCCTAAAAATTATAGACCAATAACTTGTCTTCCGACGACGTATAAACTATACACTGGAACTGACGCTGACAGAGTTTATAGTCATCTAGAAGAAAACTCAATTATGGCAATAGAACAAAAGGGCAATAAAAGAAAGTCATATGGAACAAAGGATCATTTGTTATTAAACAAAGTTATAGTGGAGAACTGAAAGAAGTGGAATAATCTAAGTATGGCATGGATTGACTACAAAAAAGTATTTGATAGTATCCCACATTCATGGATAAGAGTGCTTAAAAATGTATAAGATACACCATACACTGACTACATTACAGTAACCATGAAACAGTGGCAGACCACATTGCAATTAAGCCATGTTAAAGGACAGATTATTATCCCAGGGATAAAAATCCAAAGGGGGATATTCCAGGGTGACTCTCTGTCACCGTTGCTATTCTGCCTTGCCATTAATCCATTAAGCTGTTTACTTAACAGCTTAGGCCATGGCTACAATTTGGCTTCTAGAAAACAACAAAGTCTAATGACTTCTGATCTTCTCTTTGTCAATTTAAAACTGTATAGCTTATCAGATGAGGAAATAAAAGCACAGCTGCAGGTTGTCAAAACTTTCAGATGATATTGGAATGTCATTTGGTCTTGATAAATGTGCAAAAGCAACCTTTAAAAAAGGAAAACTGCAGCACCAGGAAAACATCAGTTTGGGAAAGAAATGTAATATAAAAGAACTTGAGCAAGAGGGAGTGTATAAATACTTGGGAACTGATGAAGGATCAGCAATAAAACATGAACAAATGTGAATAAAGCTCAGTAAGGAGTACTTTAGAAGACTTAAATTAATCCTGAAAACAGCATTGACATCTAAGAATGAGATCCAAGCCATAAATCAATTTGCTCTTCCTGTCCTAACTTACAGTTTTGGAGTGATTGACTGGCCCCAAAAAGTGTTGGATAGACTGGATATTAAAACAAGAAGGATGCTTCATGCTCACCAAATGATTTATAAAAATCATTGTATACCAAGATTATATATTCCCCGTTCGGAAGGAGGGATGGGCCTTCTTGAAATTGATTACATGTATATATCTGCAATCCACACATATCTGCTGACCTCACAGGATCCAAATGTAGTGAAAGTTTTGAAACATGAGGAGAATAAATCTAAGATGACATCTCAGTAGAGGAAGCTAGGTTAAGAACGGAGGTGATGATTAGTGATTATCAGTATGGTTTCATGCCAGGAAAGAGCACTACAGATGCGATGTTTGTTCTGAGAGTGTTGATGGAGAAGTACAGAGAAGGTCAGAAGGTGTTGCATTGTGTCTTTGTGGACTTAGAGAAAGCATATGACAGGGTGCATAGAGAGGAGTTGGGGTATTGTATGAGGAAGTCAGGAGTGTCAGAGAAGTATGTAAGAGTGGTACAGGATATGTATGAGGGTAGTGTGACAGCAGTGAGGTCTGCGGTGGGAGTGACAGATGTGTTTAAGGTGGAGGTGGGATTACATCAAGGATCAGCTCTGAGGCCTTTCTTATTTGCAATGGTGATGGACAGGTTGACAGACGAGATCAGACAGGAGTCCCCATGGACTATGATGTTTGCAGATGACATTGTGATCTGTAGTGAGAGTAGGGAACAGGTGGAGGAGACCCTAGAGAGGTGGAGATATGCTCTAGAGAGAAGAATGAAGGTCAGCAGGACTAAGACAGAATATATGTGTGTGAATGAGAGGGAGGATAGAGGAATGGTAAGGATGCAGGGAGTAGAGGTGGTGAAGGTGGATGAGTTTAAATACTTGGGATCTACAGTTCGGAGTAAAGGTGAGTGTGGAAGAGAGGTGAAGAGAGTACAGGCAGGATGGAGTGGGTGGAGAAGAGTGTCAGGAGTGATTTGTGACAGATGAGTACCAGTAAGAGTGAAAGGGAAGGTCTACAAGAGGGTAGTGAGACCAGCTATGTTATACGGGTTGGAGACTGTGGCATTGACAAAAAGGCAGGAGTCAGAGCTGGACGTGGCAGAGTTAAAGATGTTAAGATTTGCACTGGGTGTGACAGGGATGGACAGGATTAGGAATAAGTATATTAGAGGGTCAGCCCAGGTTTGACAGTTTGGAGACAAAGCCAGAGAGGCAAGATTACATTGGTTTGGACATGTGCTGAGGAGGGATGCAGAGTATATTGGGAAAAAGATGCTAAGGATGAAGCTGCCAGGTAACAGGAAAAGAGGAAGGCCTAAGATAAGGTTTATGGATGTGGTGAGAGAGGACATGCAGGTGGTTGGTGTGACAGAGCAAGATGCAGAGGACAGGAAGAAATGGAAACAGATGATCCACTGTGGCAACCCCTAACGGGACCAGGCGAAAGAAGTATAGATCTACAGTTGTGGCACTCCACACATATCTGCCTACTTCACAAGACCCAAACGTAGTGAAATTTTGAAACATGAGGAGAATAAATCTAAGATGACTTGTCTGCTTAATCTAGCAGTAGCATATCGATGTCAAGCAGGAATGGAACTCAAATCAGAAGTAGATAAAAATCAGGCAGCAACTGAATGTGCCAAAAAAACAAAATAAAGAATATAAGGTGAAAGACCAGATGAGAAGGCAAGAAATGTGGAAAATGCATAAATATAGTTGCAAGTATAGAAAACTTCTGGAACAACCTGCTGTTGATTAGGAACTAACACAGGAATGTTTAAGGAGAGGCGAATTCAAACCAAGAGATGAATGGTTAATACTGGCAGCACAAGATAGTGGGCTACGTACACGTTGGTTTACAAAGTCCATTGAACATGTGGGGGAAAGAGACAAATGTAGGTTTTGAAAAACAGAATTGGAAGCAGTTGCACACCTTGTTGCAGGCTGTGACATACTAATGGCAGAAGGACTGTACACTGAAAGGCATGATAATGTGGCAAGACTGTTGCACTGGGGATTGTGCAAACAGTATGGTACTGAAGTGGCTGAAAAACTGGAAACATGAGACACAGAGCATCATACAAAATGATAAAGTTTATATCACATAGGATCCTCCATTACCAACAGTTCAAAAGACAGATGCTAAAAAAACAGATGTAGTGGTCCAAGAAAAGAAGACAAAAAGTAGCATTGAGCATTGAAATTGCCACACCCAGTGATTACAGTGTCCTGTATACAGAGAGAGGCACAGTTATAAAATATCAGGATTTGCAAGCAGAAACAAGACCAATGTGGAAGAAAGATACCCATATAGTTCAATAGTAGTAGGAGAAATGGGTCTTATAAAAAAAGAGTCTACAATCTTATTTAGATATGTTACTAATACATGTAACACCTTACGAATTGCAGGAGTCGTCATTACTGGACACATTGCGGGTGCTGCAAAAAGCACTTTTGGCTGACATCAGAGTGAAACAATACTAATTTCATGAACTTTAATCATATACTTAGACTTAGGAATGGGGTCCATTCCTGTCATGGTATTAGAAACCCAAAAGATTTGGAGAAATGAAAAAGAGCCAGACATCTCACACATCCACTTAAACAGCATATTTGTAAAACAACACATGACCTTTCCAAGTTTAACCCAGAAATGTTCATTACTACTCTATCATCTATTTACTGGAACTTCCTAAAAATTCTCCCATAAGTTGATGCTGTAAATGAATGCAGTACAACTCTCCTGAATATCATTAATAGCATTGCATCTCCTAGAAGGAAGAGACTAAAAAGCAAGTAATGCAATTTGGCTATCCAAAAACAGTAGAACTTTAATGCAAGATAAATAAAAAGCATACAAAGAATGGCAAAAATATAAAACACTAACCTATCTTGAAAACTTCAGAATGCTTTCAATTGAGCTAAAAAGCAAATAAATGAAAACAAAAACTGTGCTATAACAACTTCCAAAATAATGATAAATACAGTCCTAAAATTTCTGGCCAGCCATTAAAAGCATTTTAAATCCCAGCCAAAAATTCAACCCTAATCCCTCACCCAATAACTCACAAATTGAAACTGCAATACAATTCAACTATTATTTCATAGATAGTATAGCATCTCTAACCGTGTCCCATTTGCATTGTCGAAAGGGCTGTTAACCGAACGTCCTTTGATCGACACATAAATAGCGAACTACCAAAACTTCAAATGGCCAAGTGAATTTTTTCCCAGGGGAAAAAAATGCTTGTTCGTTATTGGGAATTTGCCCTTTCCTCCACTGTAATGTGATCTTGGAGTTGGTATATTTAGTAAGGGGGGTGTGGGGTTTGATTTGTTTTATTTTTTGTTGGCCAAGAGATTTTTTTGCCATTCGAAGTTTTGGTCTTTTGGTATTTACGTGTCGATCATAGGTGTTTGATGAACAGCCCTTTTGACAATGTAATATAGACCCTCTCTAACCAAGGATTCTCCAAGATCTAATCCTAATTCTGCCCAACAGTCATGTACCACCACATCCACTTTCACCTTCCAACCTGTGCCCACAACCTATATAAAACTACACTAAAACTCAAATCATGATCTACTTCAGCTGAAGACCTTCCAAGTGAGCACCATAAAATAGCAGCCATTTGCATTGCCTATCCTGTCTCAATCCTTATAAACAGGTCAGTCAAGGAGTCCTACATTTCCTCCCTCTCAAAAAAGGTCATACATTTTCCATCTGCACAAAGTAGGAAATTCAACAGACATTACTAACTTTATACCAATAGCAATCTTATCCCACTCCCCAAAATACTTGAAAAATTTATTCAGAAACAATTGCTAAACTTTCTCTTGCAGGAGAAACTCCTATCCCCCACACAAAATGGCTTCCATCCTTCCCATAGCACTAACACTGCACTTTTAACCTCTATAGATAATGTCAATAAAGCTAGTGATAATGGCAAATGAGTCTCTCCGTATTAACCCTTTGACACAGTTTGCCACAAACTTCTACTTCAAATGCCCTCATTAGGTCTCTCTCAGCCCACCCTTCTATGGTTCAAAAGCTATCTATCCAATAGGTATCAGTCATTAAAATGGCACTCCACCCTCCCTCCATACCTCCCAGCTACCTGTGGTGTACCACAAGGCTCCTTCCTTGGTCCCCTCCTCTTTAACATTTTCACCAGTACCCTCCACAAATCCATATAACTGGCATCCTTAATAAAGTACACAAATGACTCCACACTCATTTGCACATCTGACAACATAGCACACCTCCAAAAACAATTACTCAGAAAGCTTTAACAGCCACTGAAACATGGCTTTGTAACTCGCAACTCATGATCTCCACCCACCCAAAAAAAAAAAAAAAATACTACTTTTTCCCCAAATCCCCCTCTCATGAAAAAAAAAACAAAATTTAAAGTCCTTTGTCTTGATGATGCAACCATTGAAGACAGAAACTCTTAATAGCAGATTATTAGGGATGATAGCGGATGATGATCTTAAATTCGACCAACATATACAAAATTGCACAAAAAAATCATCAAAAACTAGGGATGCTTTACAGAGCCTGACTTTTCTCACCAGTACAACTAAAACTATACATGCCACTACTTATCTCCTCCTCACACTTCTTTATGACACTCCCATCCTTATTAAACTCAAACAATAACAACAATCAAAAACTGAACAAAGTTATAACAAATTTGCAGCAAATACCCATTTCAAAACTCACCGTTGCATAGTACAAAAAAGCCTAAATTGTTTAGAACTACCCTATCAATTAACACATAAACAGCTTACTACCGCCTATAAAATTATCTAGCATCCATCTGCTTGTCCAGCAATAAATACTATTCTACATAACTATATTCCCAGTTGGTCATTATAAGCCAATGACCAAAAACTCCTGCCGGTCCATAAACTGCTAGGCAATGTCTGTACTTGGACCATGTTGCTAAGGCCTGGAACTCCTTACCTGCATCCATCCATCAGGTCAATACCTTCACTCCCATACTTCAAAACCATTCTGAAAGACTTTGTAGAAAAATCTGGTTATGTTCTTGTGCAACATCAGGATAAACTGTATTCCTAAATGTGAACAAATACCTATTCATACCTCACGTCTCCTTACTCTTCCTTCTTCACCCCCTTTCTTACTTGTATCAATTTCATTCCCCTGGCTTTCTTTCCAAATATACCATAAGCCTGCTTATCTCTCACATTGCAATTCATGCTTGTATTACATACACCAAACGAAAGCTGGTGCTTGGACCCAAAACAACTGTTCTCAAAGAATCCAATAAAAGCCGCCAAACATTTAAAAGTCGAACACTAAAACATGAGCGCTTTCATTTAAAACAGTGTTAAATGTCATTAGACATAGTGCTGAATACATTTCAGACTGGGTTGGTTAAAAACTTGTCTCTTCATATAGACTTACTAAAATTTTTTGATAGATTTGGAATGGAAATTTTGGAACTATTAAATATAATGACCAAGACATTGAAGCTCTTTGTAACAAATTATCACGCTTGGAAAGGACTCTAAGAGAAGATGTATCTTATGAGTGAATAAAATATGAACATTTGCATATTTATAATAGTAGTCACCAGCATTTAGAAAAGTTAAAAGCTGGGAAAATGAACAGAATCACTAGAGATGTAAATGATTATGCCAATGGCTCTGCATACCTGAAACCTCCAGGCTCCCAATATAGAAACAGAGGTAACAATAGGAATGATGCACCAAGTACTTATGATGCACATAATGGGGCTACCAATGACAATATGACTAGAGAAGAACAAGCAGTTTTTCCTTATAATAAGGAAGACCCCGAACTGAGGAGGTCTGGAAGAATTAGAAACAGGAATAATTCTGATAACAGGCAAGAACAGCAGGCGGGGTTTTAAGGAGTGGGGTTTCATAGAGCGAGGCCCAAGAACAAGAACTGGAGAACATGAACTTGCTTTCTTACAATGAGCCATTGGCTTTGGCCATTAATGAGACTTATGAACTTGGGGTAACTATCCAACAGCATGACGACATCCTGGTTGGGGAAGGAAACATTGTGACTAACAAATGTACAATAGTGTTAAATGGAGAAAAACATTTTAAAGTGTAACATTTTTTTGAAGTATGCATTGATAATAATGTGGCTAACCTACTAGCCAAAGGCAGGATATTTGTTCTCACCAGTTTGTCTAATTTCACTAACACTGTTATAGATTTGAAATTGTATTTAAGGAAATTAAATTTTTTGTTATTACACCAGGATAACATGTACAATAGTGGGAACAATAGGTATAGTATCAGTTCCACTTACAACCCACCCCTCCATCCCCGGTTAGTTACTTATGAAAAAATTTGCCAAATGGATATGAAAAATTTGTATATCCATAGAAGAAAAGTGAGAGATAATGATGGGAACTTAGTAGACAAGAACGAGACTCCCTAAAACTATTACAGGCAGAGAAAGTTAGAATTATGAAACCGGACAAAGGAGAAGGGGCTGTTGTTATGAGTGTACAGATGTACAGTAGCAAAATGAATGAGATCTTAAATACTGATACTTACAAAGAGGCATCACTAAATGAATTAAATGGGGCAAACAGGAGAATTACCTCCCAAGTGAGTGACATTTTTTTGAGAAAAGGATAGATCTTAATTTATATAATTATTTAAACATCACGATACCAAGAGCTCCGGTTTTCTTTGGAATCCATAAGATCCACAAACGTATTGACAATCCTCCCCACGTGGCCACCTGTGGATGGAAGGGACTCCATAACATCAGCATGTAATTATTTAAACATCACGATACCAAGAGTTCCGGTTTTCTTTGGAATCCATAAGATCCACAAAAGTATTGACAATCCTCCCCACGTGGCCACTTGTGGATGGTCGCCATGTGGCCACTTGTGGATGGAAGGGACTCCATAACATCAGCATGTGCCAAATACTTAGACTATGAACTTAAAATAGTGTTAAAAATGAGAGTCACATTTGTAGAGACTCATGCCCCTTAAAGGTTTGGAAGAATCCCTCGAACAATTTTTAAGATATATTAATAACATGACTAGCTTTTTGCACTTTACCTGGAACATCAACTCAAACTATATGGACTCTTTGGATGTCCACTTGGTCAAAGACTAGGTTAACGAGCGATATACAGCCACAATACATAGAAAGGAAACATATTCCATCTGTTTCCTACATTACAGCAGCTCACACCTGGAACATCAAATCGGTCATTAAAGGACAGTTGGTGAGAGCTGCTCATATGGTGACCAGGTCAGAATATTTTATAGAGGAATGTGGCACCTTATGCTCAATGAATTTGAAGACAGCATATCCAAGCAATTTGATTGACGAGCTAATGCAAGAGATAATGAGGAAAAGACAAAGGGGCTACTTTAGACCCCTCCTTAATACTGGGAATAGGATGGGTAGAATTAGTAGCCAGGATACCAACATGAATGTCAATATGTTCTTAGGGGAGGATTTCCCTGTCAACCAGAACAGGAGTTGCACCTAGCTAATAGCCAGGATTTTTCTAAAGCCCTGATTATAACTTATAGTGAAGATTGTAAAAGTCAGACATGGATATTTAAGAAAAATTGGTCCATCTTGTCAGAAGACCCTTGTGTTAGGAACCATGTAGGCGAAAGACCCACTATAGTGTACCGGAAGGGAATGACCTTCAAGGACTTATTAAAGTATACAAGGCAAGAAGATTTTAATGGCACACATGGTACGACTAAATGTGGATCATGCACTTGGTGCCACAAAATAAAGATAGGAGACAGGTTTATTGTACGAAACAAAACATATCAAATAAAAGGGAAATATAATTGTAAATCAAAAGCAGTGGCATATATTGCTATTTGTGATGCATGCTCAGTATTCTATATTGGCAAAACGGAAAGGCAGTTTTGCCAGAGAATTTATGAGCATGAATATGCCATTAGAAAGAACAATTCAAATAATGCTTTGGCTAAACATGTTAGTGACCAAGTAGGACATTAATTCAAGTTCATGGTCATCGATCAAGTTTGTATTGATAAAACTATAAAAACTACTACCACTATAAAAGGCTCACTTACTGTGTCCAAAGCAAAAATTCCAACAACAAACGAATAGGAAGACACAGAAACAGCTGATATATCCAGTTCAAAACTTTTACTGCAGTGCAACAAAACACAAGCGCTTTCACCAAACAGGCATCATCAGGTGTATTACAAAAGCACTAACATACACACACCCCTATTTATACATCAGAAGTCACATGATGCAAATTCAAATTTAAAACCACAGATTTAAAAACACAAAGCATAAAAAAGACATACAAATTTAATATAAAAAACAACATCATCAGACATAAATAATACATGCTAAAACTATGCCTTAATACTAACTACCTTCTTAGGGGTCTCTTCTTTAATTTAGGTACTAATGGAACTGATTTGTTAAGCCCATGTCCCACATCAGCCCTGAACCTCACTATCCATGAGGATTCTAAATCCTCAGTCTTTGCACGTATGTCACCTTGCCTCACATTCTCATAAACCCTAGCAATAACTAAAAATTTAAAACTATGACTGGAGTCAGTACTCAATACATGCTTTGCCAATGCACTAACCACATTACCTTTATTAATATGGTATATGTGTTCAATTATGCGCTCTCTAAAGGGACGGTCAGTCTTACCTATGTAAAACTTTTTACATGCAGTGCAGTAAGCCAAATAAACAATATGTGAGGTATCACATGTAGCTGCTATTGTAAAATTATAACATCTACCTTGGTCAGGATGTTCAAATTTGCAACTGCTGTCAATATATGCACACCAGTTGCAATGACCATATGGTTTAGTTCCAACTATATGAGAATTCCTACTTGCATCCTTGGGATAACACAACCTACTTCTCAGTGACCTACTGTTTTTATATAAAAAACACGACATTTCAGGTATGTGCCTAGAGATATCATTATCAGTTCTAAGAATACCCAAGTGTTTTTTAATGATATCCTTATAACTATCTACATCACTAGTATAAGTAACTTTAAACCTCAAACCTGTGTTATATTTGCTTCCCCGCCTCCTAACAAACTCTCTATCACCTGTAGAAAAATATGGTCTGGTTTCATTCATCCTTTTATCAAAAATCTTAACTGCATTGTTTTGAATAAGATATTCCTCATAACCTCTCTCCTTCAAGTTCATCTTCACATTAGCAACTTCACCAATAAAATCACTATCCCTAGCATTTAACCTTGAGGCTCTATAAAACTGGTTAGAAGCCACACTTCTAAATACATAGGGAGGATGAAGACTGTCCCTATGTAATAAATGATTCACATGAAAGTCTTTCCTATGCAACTTATTGTAAATAACACCAGTTTCATCCTTAATAGCAGAAACATCCAAGAAATCCACCATTAATTCTGAAGAATGAGATGTAAACTTCAAATAACAGGTACTATTATTCACATATTCCATAAAGGCAGCAAATGTATCAAGGTCTCCCCTCCACAAAATAAATAACACAATTCTGTATAAAGTACTATGTTGTTGAAAAACAGTAGTAACAGTACTATATGTAATAATGACACCATAACTTTAAAACAGGACCATGTGGTGTTGAAGAAAGCAGGAGCATAACCAATCAAATGCAAGTAGGAAGTAAAGAGGAAATGTGTTCAAAACTATTTCTGATGAAGTTTAACACTGTTTTAAATGAAAGCACTCTTGTTTTATTGTTTTTATGCTATTAAAGTGTTCTAATTTTGAAAGTTTGGTGGCTTTTATTGGATACTTTGAGAACAGTTGTTTTGGGTCCAGGCACCATCTTTCGTTTGGTGTATTTGGTTTGTTTTTGTGGATTTTGGTGTTTCAGGCTTGTATTGTATTAACTTACATTTAATTTCTCTATAAGCTGGCTAAAAACTCTGCAAATATTAAATCATTGTCAATTTTTAACCAATGTTTTCATATTAAGTCTAGTTTGTTACACTAGAATGTTTGTATTATTTTTGAACAATGTGAAAAATTGTGTTCTTGAAATGTTTTGTAATACTTTGCATTTTTTTCTCCCCGGGCCTTTGCTGAAAGTAGGCAACTACCCAGTCGGACTTTCCCGGTAGTCAAATGTCAATAATTATAAATAAATAAAAAGAGTATTGAAGCAAAACCTGTTAACTTTTTAGAAAATGTCCTTGATTTGGGGCCTTTGCTCTCCATTAATATTATTAATTCCCTTTTGCTTTGTCCAGAACTGTTGAGTAAACAAATTGAAAGGTATGCATATTCCTGAGATGAGTAATTGTTCGCATCACCACATTTGCGTTGCTGCTTATGCTTATGTATTTTTCCACTTAATCTTTTGTCAAAAGGAAACGTGAACGAGCACCGCTTTCCCGACGTTGTGAAACAGGATACAAAGCAAATACAATGACGCAAGGCAAATAGTCCATTAATTGGAACACTAATATTAGACACTTAATATAATTTAAGCAGTTCGACATTATTACACCTGTTATTTTTGTGCCGTGGCGTGTGTTAACATATAACAAAATGGAAAATTAAGATATTGCTAACAATTACTTTATTAGGTTTACAGGGGAGGAAAAAAATCTATGCTCGCCACAAGCTGTATGATGAAATCCTTGGGGATCACATGGGTCCCACATTTATCATAAACAATACAAATTAATTTCAAAGGAAAGCCTATGATTACAAAAAAACCTACCTATGCTAGCATTGCAAGGAAATTAATTCCAGAGATAAAGCAACACTATAATACATGCTTCTATTAAAATCAACTGGGAAAACTTGGGTTCTCTATTGCAGCAGCACCCATTCATATAATCTTTAGTGGGCATTAATGGGGGGACTGATAGCACTGAGCGGCGCATGCGCTTGCTTCAAAGCGTTCCTTTTGGACCTAAAACAATCAGATATATCGAACCTCTCATCAGTTGCAAATGGTCCTCGGAAGCGTGTCTTCCCGGCGAGAGGAGTGGATGGTAATGAAGATGCAAAGGACAGCAGGGAGGTGACTGGGGCTCCCCACAAAGCGCCTGAGCTCAGCTTTGGATGAGGCAGGGCTGGGGAGTGCTGTGAGCTGCCTGCCTCGGTGCCCTTTTGTTTGCCCGCATTAGGCGGCTTCTGGTGGCAACAGTAGCAGCAGGGGCAAGGATGCTCTTGGATTCGCTCCGTGCTATATCTGGATACACACAACAAAACCCACTGTAGGAATCTTCATTTCTCTGGAAATGAACTAAAAAGTCTTCTTTTGTTGAGATGTGAGCAAGGCTTGAAAGAATTTTGTTCGCGTTTGTATTATTCCCAAGTATTGTATTCAGCACTGTTTTCCCCTAGAACAGAAAGCTACTGAAGTCTTCACTGGGATCACCTTTGCACACTCTTTGTGTTCCGATAGACTTTAAAAAGTGGCAGGATTTCGGAAAGGTAAGGGTGTTTCCTGTGGCTTACCTACCTGCAGTGTTATGTTTCTCATTCTCAGTGCTCTCTGCCTACAGGATTTCCCCCTTTCCTTTATTTTTAAAAATTGGATTAGCAAGACGGAGAGTTGTGGAAAGCTCCCTGAGGGTAGCAGACAAAGAAAAAGTGCTGTTTTTCTTGTTTTATTAGTTTTATACCTCCTGAAATTTGCTGTGTGTAGATCATTTTTATTTATAATCCAGACATTACTTAAAATGCGTTTACTGGTTTTCCTAAAATGAAACTTTGTGTAGATAAATGTCTCGTCTATAATAAAATCAGTGCTACTGTTATAAGTGCATTCCCACTGTCAAATGAAAAAGTTGTATTTATTATTTAATTCCTTGAGGCTGTGGTTTTGAAGTGTCTCCGGATTTGGTGACAGTTCTCCAAGCACACGTGCACTGAAAAGGTGGTGATGACAATGGTGTGTGTGCACGCGCACCAGTTTTGTGTGTGTGTGTGTGTGTGTGTGTGTGTGTGTGTGTGTGTGTGTGTAGGGAGAGTATCTGACACGTTACCTCGGGAGTCAGCATTTAAAAGGAGGTGAGTAAATATGTACATCGATTTACCGATAGTGTTAGAAAATATAGACTGCATGGAAAAGACGTACACAAAGCAAATCATCCTGATTAATGTCAAATGAAAAAAATAAATACAACTGCTAACTCTCTATTGTTAAAATGGACCTGACCGAGGTGTTACAAATGACTGTTTTGAAACTGTCAAGAAATTTTATCGGAGAGAAGCAACAAACCGCTTCCATAATTACCACATAAGGATCCAAGATGCATGCAAAGAGTTTTGACCTTTGTGAGCCATGCACTGGAATTCAGTATCTCAGTTGTCCCTTGCCATCTTCTATAAACGGTCCTTTTAAGGAAGGTAACTGACCTTACAATCATAAAGCTAGACTTTGGCTTTGATTAGAGGACAGGCATGGAAACAGTAGCTTCCCTCTCATGCAAGGTCTGTCTGTAAAAGCCGGTACCATTTAATTCCAAACCCTAGCATGAGCTAGACTGGCTCTGCTGGCACTGAGTGAAGGTTTACTGGATGCTAAAGCTTTGTCTCCTGTCTACATCTTGATGCATGCCCCATTTTTCTTTTCTGTTTTGAGAGTTAGAGCCAAAATAATGCCTTGATATTGATTACTAACTTCAGAAAACAACTTTGCTTTCCTAGTTTGCAAGTCGAAATCTATAAAGTGAGTAAGAACTTTAATCGGAGTAAAAGACCAATAAGCATACTGATATAAAGGTTAATTTATTTTGGTGTGTGTTGAGAATGTTTTTTATACCTAACAATATTTGTGGGTGTATAACTCTTTCATCTGTATTCATATTGTAAAGAAAATTTAACATTTTCCAAGTGTCAAGAGTATAGAAAAAACTGTATGTGTGTGTGCAGTCGGCTGTTACTCAGCAAAGCTGCAAGAGAAAGGGATGGAGAGCTTTGTCAGTGCGTACTGCCTAGGATTTCTCAGATTTGTTGGTTGCTTATTTGTGTGTTAGGCTGTTTGTGATGTGTCTACCATTCCCCTTCGTATAACACCCTGCACACAGACAAGACATACACTTTCAGTAGCTCTTCAGTGTGTATTAACAGCTGTTTTTCAGGAGTCTGATTTTGTGTTGCAGATTGCTTCTTGTCCTTGTGACTGCACAGCGGGGAGCTGCAAATAGTAAATCATGTTTCCCAGCAAAGTTAAGAGTGACTGTTTACCAGCTCATAATGGATACTGTAGAATTCCCCCTTATTTTTCTGAGCTGTTTGATCCATTCCATTTGAAACAGCTCTGATTTTAGTTGAGGCATTGTGATTGCTTTCGATTTTTGTTTAAATTATACCTGCAAATTTTCAGGTGAGAAGACAAGCTGTGGTTAGCCATGCAGAAGTATCGGAAGTGGAGTGCACTGTCTATGGAACTGCATGCCAGGAAACAAACCAGCTGGAAGGAATAAGCACTTGAGAACAACTTAGTGTTTCCAATCAATAGCAATATTATATCACCTTCTGGTAGAGGGGATGGATCTTTTCCAGGCTTGCTGTCGGCTGCTTTGCTGATCGATATGCTTGTTTTTCTGTCTCGTTGAGTAAAAGTGATCCACAGCTAATTGCTGTCATTCCTAGAGTAACATTGGGATTTGCTATAACTGTCGCTATTACAAAGGGCACTTCAGCTGACAGCAAAAAATATTTTTCCATAATACCAGTGTTTCTGCAGTGGTGAGGTACATATACAGCTCTCCAAGGGAATGTGACACTGGACTTTAGTGAACTCTTAGAGGAAGTATTCTTGTACATAATCCCTAGTCATTCAGAATTCATAGAATGACCACATCCTGACAGGTAGTGTTATAGAAAACAGCCAGCCTCCATATTACCAGCCACTAGAATGTTACTTGTCAGGCTTCCTTTAGGTAGGAAAATATATATACTCAGAACAATATAGAGCAAGAAAAAAAATCCTTACTCCTCCTAGTAGAATCACCTTAGCTAACACTTTTTATCTTTTACTCTATCCTCTATGGCTGACCTGTTTTGCTTAACAGCCAGACCTCTCTTTAATCACAACTGGAGGAATGCTATAATAAGATGGTTAGATTCTCAGCTAACCTGTCACATGAAGCTCATCATTGATAAGATAGGTAGACTCTCAGCTAACCTGCCACATGAAGCTCATCATTGGTAAGATAGGTAGACTCTCAGCTAACCTGCCACATGAAGCTCATCATTGGTAAGATAGCTAGATTCTCAGCTAACCTGCCACATGAAGCTCATCATTGATAAGATAGGTAGACTCTCAGCTAACCTGTCACATGAAGCTCATCATTGATAAGATAGGTAGACTCTCAGCTAACCTGTCACATGAAGCTCATCATTGCTCAGCATTATGTGCTCTCAGTGGTTAGAACTTCCATATTAAGTAGCCTATGCCCCATCTCTTCTAATCCATAAAATTAACCCCTCTACCTGCTCTTCTTTCTCCTCAGTACTTCATCACTATCTCCCAAATCACCTTCTGTACTCTCAAGACAAAAACCTGCTTAAAATCTATAAACCACGAAAATAGTATGGGGCAAAATTTACACTCCCACTGCATATCTAAACTATGGAACTGTACCCTAAATTCAATCAAAACTGTATCTAGCCTCTGTGTATTTATGTCCCCTCTCAAAGAATTTCTCATTAACTCATGCATATGTGTATGCACCTCATCTGTACAATCTATATTAATAAATACTTTACAGCTTTACTAACCTTACCTCTCATCATAGTATCTGCCCTTTTGCCCTTCCCCTACTCCAAGGGTGGACTTGTATCTTTTTATTTTTAGACTATACTTCTAATACTTTTGTATATACTGTTCGTCACATTTAATTATTTTTTATCTTTACATCACTGGTGTTTCCTCATGCTTTATTGTATCCTATGTTTTCCACTATCAAACTGTATGTATGTATGTATGTATGCTTTTTTTCCATTACATTTGCACTAGTGTTCTATTTGATGATGGTTAACTCTCTGGAACTTTTATCACCAAGCCTCTGCTGAAAATGTATATTTATTATCTGGCCAGACTTTCCTGGTAAACAAATGTCAAATAAATAAATAAACAAGAGGGCACACAGTTTGTTTGGCCTCAGGAACTACTAAAACCTTTTCTGGACAGACCTGTTGTATAATTTTAATTTATTTTTATGAATTGAGTAATTGAATTTGTCATCATTAATCCTTTCCAGCCATGACCTGGGTGACAAGACAACATAAATGGACAGATCAGAGTAACCAGTTAACCAACATGTTTTAGGAAGAAACCAGAGTGCCTGGAGAAAATCTATATAGACACAAGGGGGGCATACAAACTGAAAACTAGTGATTAGAGGTCATGGATGAACTTTAGACCCTGGAGCTCTGAGATAGAGGGGCAGATTCTTAAATAATCCCAGTAAAAAATAACTTTTTCAGTATAAAGCTTATTTGTATATAGGAATTACACAAGAGTAAGTAACTTACACCAACATACCTTTCAACTGTACAGATTTTCACAGAATGTCCAGATTTCAGACCTGTTCCTCATAGAATGTTTGGTTTTCTGGCAAGTCACTGGGATGATCTAAGGACTGAAGTCACTAAATAATGACATACATTTGAGTTTCAGACTTCAAAACCTTCAGAAAATGTATGTTAAAACAAACTCTGTTATTCTAACAACTTTATAAGTTTATAAGAGTGATATGTAAAATATGTCCCTATTTTTGGGCCTTTGTCCCCATTTTGTTGGGTTTTGTCCAGATTTCTTGCACCAAGAGGTTGAGAGGTATGACTGAGAATAAGCCCTTGAACTCTCACCCAGAGATCTGAAACACTGTCCTGTCCATCACAGAGCATAGTTTTGCTTTGGAAACTGCACCAGTATAAATTTATCACTTCTGACTATTCCCCAGAAAGGGATAAACTAGCACTGTGTATGCCTGCAAACATTGTAAAATATACTTTTAACACCTGCGTTATGTTCAGTTTTTTTTATACCTGTCTATCCTTTTGTTTCTATGACAGTGACCAGCTACGGGATTCTCAACTTATGTTGATTATTATTTCTGTAGATCATTAATCTGAAAACATGTGCTCCCCACTTCAGTACAAAACATGTAGTTAGCGGGATAATGAACAATTAATCTTACTACAGTGTGTACAAGAATAACTGTAATCTGTACGTGAAGGTTAATCATTGCCCTTCAAAAGATGTGCAAGGTGTGCATCTGTACCTGAGTGTGTGTATACACACACACTCCAAGCATTGCTGGTTAGTATGGATGACTTTGGTGCCTGTGACTGCCAACGCATGCCCCTCTAGAATCATAAGTATTAAAAAAGGCATCCTGCTCTGTGCTACTGCCTGTGTATGCATGTGGACCACACAATGTAAATGTCTTAATTTTTGTATTGTATTCCATACTATTAGATGTAACAATATCATAAACAATGCTTGCACATTCAAGTAAACAGGCTGACACAGACATGCTGGAATGTATTAAAGGCAAGGGGCTTCTTTTACACTTGAACTTTAAACTGTTGTTGAGCACACGAGACAAGTTGCATACTTTAGGGTTACCACCTGTCCCACTTTGTGAGGGATAGTCCCTCTTTGGGCAGTTGTGTCCTGCAAAAAAAATTGTAAAAATCGCAAATGTCCTGAGATTTTAGGGCAAAATTATTTCCTATATTACATGTAATAGTTACATAAAACAGTTATTCTGTATCTGAAACACCTACATGTTATAAGAAACAGAATAAGCAAATAAAATGATAAAAGAATAAGCTTTTATTTAGGTAAAAAAGTGAAGTTATGTCCTTTGTACCGGCTATGGGTATGTTTCAGCCTGCAAAATCTGATGTTTGTACCAAAAATGTCCCACTTTGGGCATCTGAAAAGGTGGCAACCCTAGCATACTTCAATCAAGACACACAAATTTCATTTGTTCATTGAGTTCTTTCTTCAGTTATTGTAATTCACAGACTATAATTAAAGTACATTAAAGGACTCTGCAGTCCTTCAACTCTTAAGGTTCCCATTATTGCCAGATTAACACCTTTGTTTTAGCTTCTGATATTCCATTACCAATGTCCAAGATTAAGTCTCAAAATGATTCTTAGTACCAGGCAGATATCTATCTTGGCCAGTTAGCAAATAAACAGAGGAAAATGGACAAAACAACGTACTTTTCTGATAAGTGAAATGTCGTCAAATGCTCAAATTTAGTAGCTATATCGGGTTCCTATTATAACCTCTAACTTTTAAAAGTTCAAATGTCACATGGTCGGCATCATGTGATCGAACTTTTACAAGTCGAAAGTTAAAACAAATTGCTCCGTACAGCACACAATGGGAAGATTTACCTTTTCTGCACTGAAGTGTGATCATGGAGTTGGTATATTTAAGTAGTGGGGGTTTGGGGTACAGGGGGGCTTCTCCCCCCTGCTCAGAGCATTTAGGTAAGTTTTTCTTTATTATATATTTGATGTTTCAAACTTCGCTCATATGGTGTTGCTCATATGAGGTTCGAAGTTTTGAAACTTGGAGTATGTAATATAAACCCGCTATATCACATAGAAATGGTTTTGATTCTGCCGCTGTCCATTTGTCTTAAAAGGGAGCTACAACCAGTCAGTCAATAATCTGGCATATTTCTGTCAACCAAAATGATTAACATATGGCATGATTGATTAATTCAACTATTGCCGCATTTTAAGCTATTTATCAGTAAAGTATTGCTTGCGAGTAATGTACTTGCTCTCCTTTTAAGGTCAGGTTTTCAACAAAACATTAAAACAGGCAGATTCAGTTCTGCCTACACAGATGCAGTTTCAGAGATCAGTAATGTCAGAATCAGGATAGATTTATTTTGGAAGTAGAGTTGTAACCATTACACCATAATATCAGGTAGCATCTAATTTGCCACTGTTTTCGAACACCTGGGAACATCTCGTTTTACAACTAGAATAAAGGAAAGTTATCGTTAAGGATGTCTGGTCAATCATGCCCCCGTCAATCATTTTGGCAAAGGTCTAATGTGCACTCGGATCTGTACTTCTAACAGCCACACGGTCTTTTATGCACAACATTTGTTCCAGTCTTTTGGGATCATTGCCATAAAATACCAGAGTTAGAGTTTGGGGCCCCCAGGTAGAGTAGCAGCATGAGGGCCCCTAACATCTTAAGAAGCTGAAGGATTATAAGCAGGGCTCAGGTGTCCTACCACAGGACTAATATAGTGAAAGGAGCCATAACAAAATAAGAGTTGCCATGTAGCCCAGCTTTATGAAATGCCTTCACAGCAGAAGACAGATTAGACAAATAATGCAAGATTCACTTTCCCTTGCAACAAATGCTAAACTTCAAGCCAAATAGTTTATTACACAAAAATATAACAATCATGGATACACAGTTACTCAGACTACACCACATTTAGTGTGCAGGAGCAGAGAGTTTGCTGAATCATCTTAGAAAACAATAGTTTTACCTCATTCTCTAGTAAATCTCTATAGCTTCTCACCCCTGTAAGAGTTGATATAGGAAAGGCAGCTTGGGGATAATAAGAAAATGGGGTTCCTGGCATAACATTCCCTCATAAAATGAGTTGTGTTGGGGGTAGGACTTGACATGCTGACACGTTTTCAGTTAAGAAAGGTTATACAGAAAAAAAATTCTTTGAGAAACAAGATCAATGGAAAAGCTGATTCTGAGTGCAGGTTAGTAGATCAAGTAGCACGGGGCATTAATATTTTACGAGCTGTTGCCACACGCTAACTTTATGCAAGCAATGCACTTTAGCTGTAGGGTTTATCCAAAGCAATTGATATTCTAATTTTGTTCCACGAGCAAAGCACACAGGACATCACCACGGTCAGTGAGTATTACAGGCAGGAAAAGAAAGAAGGAAATGTTAGTCTTCCTTCCTAGGGGATTTTATTTGCTTCTTTTACCATATCTGTCTGTCCGTCTATGTGTGTTTGTGTGTATGCATGTTAATCAGTCATTCCCATGCCACAAAAATGCAACTGTTAATGGGTCTTTTTAAAACCGAGACCTGCCTCTGTTTCCTGTTTTAGAACTGCAGTGTTTCTATAGCCATTCAACTGAATGCTCTAACAGTTTTCAGGAGAGCAACATTTTTATGCTGCACATAGTCTTGTTTATCCTTCCTGTATTAATTTTATAACATGATTTGCACTTAAATTCCATAGGTGATTTCATTTAGGGAGATGTGAACGTTTAAGAGTTATTATAAAGTAGTGATTGCCCAAAGAACAAGATATATTCAATCTGACAATCTGCAGCCCTCTTCCAAGCTGGTATCACTTTAAAGTACAGTACAGTTCCACTGTAAATATGCATATGGACATGCACTCGTTTGTAGAAGCAGTAGTTTTAGGAGTAATATATAGAAACGTGTATTTTTTCAGAGGGTGGCAAAATACCACAGATTGTAATACAGATTACACACCTAAAGGCACCATCCCCATAAGATAAGTATGGATAATTTTTAGATTTCCAAAGACAGGTTGCCAACCATTTTTTCCTTTTAACAGTGGGATAGACTTCTAAGAAATCACATTTTTTTTTCAATGTGTGTTTTTTGTGCTTGCTAATAGAGTGCATGTGGTCTGAGCATATGAGTGTGTGTGACTGTGCATATGTGTATGAGTACACACACTTGTATGTGTTTGTGCATGCATGTATGTGTATTCACTAGTGCATTAAGTGACATAACTGCACAGTGGGTAATAAAACGGTATGCTTATATGGTTCATTTACTTCAATAATCATGTAATACCATATTGCTGAGAGAATCCTTGTGTCTTTCTTGTCCTTTGATAATACTGTATGATACATCTTAAGAGAGCACTTTACAGGATTACCCAAAACCATTCTTTGCACTTATAACTGTGACTTCTCTGTTAATTGCCCTTGCAGCAGTTGCCCTGGATAATTCCCCATGCTTGCTGTCTGTGGAAGAAACACCTAATTATTGCATAGTCTTTCTGCATGCTGTCTGAATGAATGAATGACTGAATAAAACAAAATGAGCATTGTAGCTTATATTCTGCTGTGTTGCTGTGCAGAAATATATGATGGTGCGCAAAAAGGCCCAACAAAGTGGTAGCAGTTACTCTAGGGGGGGTCCCAAAAAGGAGAGGACTTGCCTGAATGTTTTTGACCTTTGAGGGTATTTAGGGACATTACCTAGCACAAAAATACGCACTCTGGTATAAGGGGTGCCAACTGTATCACAGCAAATAAAAAGCAAAACTGACAAACTCTGAAATAATTGATAAAATAATTAAAGTGGTTGTGCTGTTTATTATTTCATCCAAATGGTCCTGTTATGTATAATCATCTTAAGTAAAATAGTTCATTCCTTGCATTTCTTTAGAAAAGGAAGTCAAGTTTTACTATACTTTCTCTTTGTTACTAACTTTTAAAGGTAGCTCTGAATGGCATACAGTTTCGATGGGACTGTTTTATATATTCTAGAATATGGAATTTGAATAGTACACAAAAGATGTGTGATAATTAAAGGATTTTTTTCTAGCTCAATTTCTCTAAATATTTAGAACCCTTAAGATAATGTCAGGGATGGTTCTCATTCGTAAGTCAGGACATGGTTTCTTACTTTATTCATTTGTCAGGCAGATAAATAAACTATATAATACAAACGTTGGGCAATGAGGACATTGTTTCTCATGTGCTTATTTTTTCCCCAAATATTTAGGACTTTAAGGCAGTGACATGAATGGTCCTCATTTCTAAGTTAGAGTATAGTTTCTTAATTTATTCATTTGTTAGCTGCATAAATTAACTAGTCCTCAAGCCTCTTTCATTCAGGGCCCAGTCCATGAGGGCAAGGGTAAATACAAACCCATGCAAACTCAAGCCAGTTAGTATCCATGTGTTCAGGAATGAACCTTAAAGTCTGTACCTCTAAGGCTGAGGTCTTACTTCTGCCACCGAGTCACTGTGCGGAAATTAGTACTACCTCATGATGTAGTACAGGAATGCTCTTCTCAGTACCCACAATGCATCCTGAATTACCTCCTCCTGAAGTTTGATATGGGGGTTACTTGCATTAGTAACATTTTAAGTGTACTTGGAAATTCTTTTATATCCAGTTTGGCTTTTCAAGTGTGTGAAGTCATCTTTATATTTGAAACATATGTACAGTTGTAGCAATCTAATGATTCAGAGGGAGAGGTCTAATCTCTTTTAATAGTGATCCAGGGCTGATCAACAGACTTTGTTTCAGGTGTCTTAGTGGGTGTGTGTGGGGGGGGGTGGGTTAGACCTCAGGTCTTCATGCCTTTCCTGGGAGAAGGAGAAGGAATGTTCTCACAACTGATGTTTCCCTCAGGGTTGCACTGTGGACTTCTACAAAGTGAATATCAAATTCTACCCCCACTATATTGGGGTATGTGGAAGAATGTAGATGCTGTAGACCAAGCACCTCTGGTGATCCTTTTAGCTGTGAATTAAACGGGGCAGTTATAAATAATTATCCTCAACTTCTGCATGATGGTGGCCATCCAAGTCATCTCAGATTGCTGTCACCAGGTGCAAATGAATACACTCTGGCTAAAGGCAGGGGATGAATGCCCAAAGTCACGAAAGTGATGTGGACAGTCAAAAAATAACATTAAAATATGTTCACATAATTTGAGAAATGATGAAATGTTTTACAGTTTGCCCCTTTTCATTTTTATTAGAAAATAGACTGGATTGACCCAACATAGTCAATTTGTGAAGTTCTTTTTAACTGGCATACTGAATGAAAATGCCCTTCAATAGTAGATACATCAGCAATGAGCAATGTGCAATAAGTTTTCATGGTGGTTTTACTGCAAATAAGAACGGATTTACCATTCAGATACTGGCTTTGTGTGACTGCTGTAAAAGGGTGACTGCAAGATTAAATGTTTTATTTAAAAATTCATTAAGATGATCTCATCCAAAACTGTTTTCTGTATAACTTTTAACTTGATATTTCTAGATACATTGCATGCCTAATAAAGCAGGGACAAAAAGCTTAGTGCATAAATATATGCAGGAATTTAAGATATTAACATTACCTTCACACCTAATTTGATGAGAGCAATGTAGAAACAACATGCTTACTAATGGTGCCAGCTATACCACAAGACTCAAATATATTTAATTTGCATCAATAACTGAGCTAGACCTTAATCATTTTATCTAAATGTCCATCGTCTCATAGTGACAGTGTCTACATGGTCTGTAAGTCAAATGGGATGCTAGTCAGACAGACGAAACTAAACCAGCGAGTAGAAATATTTTTGTTTTACATCATTCCTTTCTATTACTGAGCAGAAGCTCAAGATGGGCAGTTTCCTGACTTTACATTTAGTATTGAAATGCTGCTCAGCATAGAATTTCATAGGGTCTTTGACAATCTGCTGAAACAGAATGCATCAAAGCATAAATAAACTGAGCCTATAACATCACACACAGACACAAGGAATGCACAGCAGAATATCTTAATTTTTCTTTCTTTGTGTGTGAATGGGGGTGGGGTGGAGGGGGTGGATGCATTCACTACATCACACAGAAACACATACTTTCATATGTGCATGCACACGCACACACACACACACTTTATAATTTTCAGAATTTCTTTATTTTCTTTCTGTGTGTGGGATGCAATTTCCCATTATTCTTTGTATAGGAGTACCTCCCCTGGACTTGATGTAATTTAACTGAAATCACTCTCATTCAGTAAATAGCACAGAAGGGCAGTTGCACTGCAGGGCTGCTTTACTGATTGCCCGTTTACAACTCCCTGAAGACCCTACTTACAAGCACAGCCTGCTGAAGTTAAAGTCCCCAGTTGTTAGTTTCCACAGGAAATGTCTGCGGGTGCAGTTTCTAAGTGAGCACCATTGATTCCTTTCCTTCAGATGATTCCTCCCTCCTTTGAGGTTGTGCATCCGTGGACTTGTTATATGTAAGTTTTGGGTTGTGCAAGGGTTGTTCCCATATGGGCAGTACAGGAGTTCTTGTCTCCCCACCCCCATCTTGTAAAAAATGCTCACGTTTAATTTTTTATGGGATTGATTTGTCAAATTAGTCTGCTGTGTGAGTTGTTTCCTCTAGTTTTTGTAACTCAAGAACTCATAGTGAAGTATCCTGCAGATCATCACTTATTTTCAGCTTAATTCTGGTTTTATTATTTTTCTTTTTTTCCTAATTTTGTGATCGTGTGTGTGTGTGTGTGTGTGTGCACGCGCGCGCACATTTGCTTTACTTCCTAGTTTGCTGTGTAGTTTGTTTTTATTGCAGTAAAGGGCTGAATATATGATGTGTGAATGCTTTCTTGCTTGCAAGGTGTCTGTCATTTCCTCACAACTATACAACCATGGAGCAATGGGGTGTGGAATTACTACAGAAATGTTAGTTTTTATAGATTTCTTAGCGAGAGTGGCTTTCATTGTTATTGATTCTATGAAAGCAATTTCAATAAAAGTGGCTTTGATTAAATGATATGCATCCTAGCTCCGTTAACTGCCAGTCCCACAAATTATTATTATATGACAGCCCAAACTCAGAGCAAAGTATAATTTTCTGAGTTTTGCTGGACATCATCAGATGACCCATTAAGCCATGAATATGTCTTTGTGATGAGCAGAGCATGATTCTGGCTGAAAATGTTGTCTTTTGATAGCAAAACTGTCTCCGCCTTTTCATGCCTGCAGTTCTGTTGTTTAAATATTGAGAATGTGGTCATTCATCCTGGTACAACTGTATTCCATTTGACTGAAACACAAGAGCAACCTAATGTTTTCACAGTACAGACAAAGGCAAAGGAATGAGTTAACAGAAGGAGCAAAAAATGACACAAATCACTTGCTTCTTAAAACAGAAATGTATCTTAAAAAAAGTCCTGGCTTAAAATGCATCAGAGGGTTTTTATAGTTTTGCTGTATGCTACCAACTCATCATAAATTTGCAGTCAGTGATTTGCAAACAATGCAGTATGGTAGTTTGGTAAGCCCACTGGTATACTGAAACTCCTTTTACCAGAAAGATCTATGAGCAGAAGAACAGAAAAGGGGGTGCTGCAAAATTCAGAAACAGTTCTTCCACGTTTGAAGACCAGTACAGTATGTGATACATTATACTGA
The DNA here is from genome assembly GCF_019279795.1 of Protopterus annectens. Taxonomy (NCBI): domain Eukaryota; kingdom Metazoa; phylum Chordata; order Ceratodontiformes; family Protopteridae; genus Protopterus; species Protopterus annectens. The sequence continues at coordinate 209,374,666 of NC_056747.1, read as the reverse complement.
CTTCTTAATGAAGTAAATGACATTAAATTAGCTCACTATATTAATGAGTTGCACAAATAAGTAAGAGCAGCCATGCAGAAGGAGACCACTGACCTTTCCTTGAAGCATGACAACAGTAGACTATCATGTTTGTACAACCAGTTGGTGAGACTTCACTCACTCCATTGTCTTGTTATCTTTCAGAACTGCTGGTTACTCCCACTTTTCAGTTCTTGAAGTCAGATCTTTAGCCAGCATACCCTATAATGAATTAAATATTCCATTCAGCTGGGTTCCTTTTACAACTGCATGAATTTTGAAGAATGCCTCTTGGTTTCCTTTCCTTTATACTTGTAATTTTAGTTTCATAGATTAGTACTAGGCTAACTGCCCTTTTTAAGCCTAACCAATTTCCCCATGTAAGAATCAAACCTTGCACCTTATATTTGTAAGGTAAACACCTTAACCATTATACCAACTTCCCATAAATGTGTATGGAATACACAGTATTCGAACCTAGGACCATGTGTACAGAAGTCCTAAACTTAAAGTTCTTTCCACAAAATGTAAATATAAGTTGGCTCCATTCAGTTTAGAAAGTCTGTTGTATTTGCTGCCTTCTTACATGTCAGGGCATCATAACTTTCTGTGTACTACCACTGAAAAGAATGGTGTATCAGTACAGACAATATTTTTGATCAAACTCACACAGTTTAAGAGGCCAGAAACTACAACCTTGTCTTTATTTTCCACCAAACGTTTTAAGGTAAGCTACTTGTTCACTGGTTTAGGGCACATTGCTAAGTTTGTGCCTTTGTAGTTTGTTCCAGCTAGTCTGTCACAGGTTGCTTGAAACTCCATTTATCTCAAGTGCTCTGGATGAGGCTTGTACCAGGAACTGCTGGGCCTAATGAAGATACTTAAAGTTTGCCACATAATGATTAGCAGATTTAAAGCACTGGTTAAATTTACAAATGCCTTGAAAGTGTTTACTGTGGGGATATAAATATGCTACAGTAGTTTGCAGGTTTCTGCCACACACCTGTAATTATAAGTATATTAATTGTTTATTTTTTTTCATGAGTATATATATGCATGCATACATATGTGAATGCAAGAGGGGGAGTTATAAAACACTGTGGGATGGGAATGAAAAAAAAAACTGAAGCAAATACCGAAATTCAGTTGTCTTTTGTTAAATTGTTCAGATTTTATGATAAAACGTTGGCAAAAGAGAATCGTAATTAAAAAAGTGTGTCTGTATATATTTATTTATAAATGTGTATATATGTGTGTGTGTGTTTATATATATATATATATATATATATATATATATATATATAGACAGTGGACACCCCTGATAAAATGCCAGGTTTTTCTGATGTAAAAAAAATGAGACCCCAATAAATTATTTCAAAACTTTTCCCGCCTTAATGTGACCTATAACCTGTACAATTCAATTGAAAAACAAACAAATCTGTTAGGGGAAAAATATAAAAATAAAAAAGTACAATACACTAGTTGCATAAGTGTGCACACCATTAAACTAAGACTTTGTTGTGTGTGCACACCCTTAAACTAATACCTGGTTGAAGCACCTTTTGATTTAATTACAGCATTCAGTCTTCTGCACACCTGCCATCAATTAAAGAGACTCTGATTAACCCCAAATAAAGTTCAGCTGTCCTAGTAGGATTTTCCTGACATTTACTCAGTTGCCTGCTACAGCAAAAGCCATGGTTCACAGAGAGCTTACAAAGGATCAAAGGGATCTCATTGTCGAAAGGTATCAGTCAGGAGAAGGGTGCACAAAATTTCCACAGCATTGGATATATCATGGAACACAGTGAAGACGGTCATCAAAAAGTGGAGAAAATATGGGACAACAGTGACTTGGCAAAGAACTGGATGTCCCTCCAAAATTGATGAAAAGACAAGATGAAAACTGGTCAGGGAGGCTGCCAAGAGACCTACTGCAATACTGAAGGAGCTTGCATGAATTTCTGGCAGGTACTGGCTGTGTACTACATGTGATGAGACCTACTGCAATACTGAAGGAGCTTGCATGAATTTCTGGCAAGTACTGGCTGTGTAGTACATGTGATGACAATCTCCCATATGTCTGGACTATGGGGTAGGGTTGCAAGATGGAAGCCTTTTCTTACACAGAAAAACATTCAGTCCTGGCTAAAATTTGCAAAACAATACATCAAGTCCCCCAAAAGCATGTGGGAAAATGTGTTATAGTGCGATGAGACCAAGGTTAAACTTTTTGGCCACAATTCCAAAAGGTATGTTTAGCGCAAAAACAACACTTTGCATCACCAAAAGAACACCATCCCCACAGTGAAGCATGGTGGTGGCAGTATCATGCTTTGGGGTTGCTTTTCTTCAGCTGGAACTGGGGTTTTAATCAAGATGGAGGGAATTATGAACTGTTTCAAATACCAGTCACTTTTGGCCTAAAACCTTCAGGCATCAGCTAGAATGTTGAAGATGAAGAGGAATTTCACCTTTCAACACAACAATGACCCTAAGCATACATCCAAATCAACAAAATAATGGCTTCACCAGAAGAAAGTTTAAGTTTTGGAATGGCCCAGCCAGAGCCCAGACCTAAATCCAATAGAAAATATGTGGGGTGACCTGAAGAGGGCTGTGCACAAGAGATGCCCTTGCAATCTAACAGATTTGGAGCACTTTTGCAAGGAAGAGTGGGCAAATATTGCCAAGTCAAGATGTGCATTGCTAATAGACTCCTACCTAAGAAGACTGAATGCTGTAATTAAATCAAAATGTGCTTTAACAAAGAATTAGTGTAAGGGTGTGCACACACAACAAAGTATTAGTTTAAGGGTGTGCACACTTTTGCAACCAGTGTATTGTACCAATATAGATTTGTTTGTTTTTTCAATTGAATTGTACAGGTTATAGGTCACATTAAAGGTGGGAAAAGTTTTGAAATGATTTATTGTGTTCTCATTTTTTTATATCACAAAAACCTGGCATTTTAACAGGGGGTGTGTAAACATTTTATATCCACTGTGTGTGTGTGTGTGTGTGTGTGTGTGTGTGTGTGTGTGTGTGTGTGTGTGTGTCTGTGTGTGTGTGTCTGTGTGTGTGTGTGTGTGTGTGTATATATATATATATATATATATATATATATATATATATAGATTCACTTTAAAAGCTCAAAATACTGAAATATCGAAATTCAGTATTTCAAGCCCATAAAGTAGAATCCTGAGAAGAGCGAAAACTCAGAAGCGCAAAATTCAAAACCTTGAATACAGGAGATTTTGAATTTTGCACTTCTGAAGTTTTGCTATGGAAATGGATTCTGTTAAGTGTGTGTGTTAAGGGTTTTGGGTAGAGGCTGTGGTGTGTGTCAATGTGTTTTGTTGCTGTGATGTGTGTGTGCGAGGAGAATGTAGCTTGTGTGGTGGTGGTTTGTGTGTGTTTGTATGTAGTGCGACCTCGGAGTGAGAATATTTAAGTAGGGAGTGTGTGGGGGGTGCAGGGGGGGTTGTGCCCCTACTTTTATGTAGTAGAGAGTTTGTGTGTGGGGAGGAAGGCGTGTGTGTGTGGAGTAGAAGCATGAAATTCAAAATCTCTGGTGAGCGAGATTTTGAATTTCGAGGTTCTGAGTTTTCGCGGGTTTCAATTTTCGACTTTATAACTTCAAAATACTGAATTTCGACATTTCAGTATTTCGAGGATATAAAGTGAATCCATATATATATATATATATATATATATATATATATATATATATATATACATGCATATACATGCGCACACACATACATATCTCCATAGGACAAGCTTGCCACCGACAGATTGTTTGTTTTAAATAACATTTTATATCTGGTCTTCATTTCTTCAGTCCCCCCCCCTTTGTCATTTTTATAATTTCTGCCATTCTGTTCATCTTTATTGTTAATGTGTCAAAAGGAAGACTTGCTTTCTACAAATTCCCTTTGATGGTCAGTTTGCTTTGTCCATTTTTAGTGTACATGAAAAAGTAATCTTCACAAATACTCAGGAGTCTAACTGATCAAGTCTTGACTGAGGCCATCCCCTACACTACACATTTAAAATATATTTTTTTTTTTGCAGGAAAGCAACCCTCCCCCAGAAACCCTTGCTGTCGCATCTTTAAATATACTAACATCACAATTTCACAGCAATGGAGAAAAGGATAGATTCCCCATCCCATCTTAATCAAGAAGCACACGACATATTTGAACAATATTTTGGCAGGAATACAACCCCCCTGCACCTCTCATATAGGTGATATGCCCCTGCACCACTGTATGTGTAAAAAACTAACAGTGTGATTGCACAACAGTTGGGGAAGGGCAAATTCCATTTCCCACCTTCATTGTGATCCCACTACCCAGGTTTCAGTGAGTAGTGATCTGATGACACAGAACTTTGATAACGTGTATTTGGCCACCTGAATTGAACCCACAGTTTTGGTATTGTCACCATGTCATCTGTTCATAGCTTTCAAGTGTGACGGAGCATGGAGTTGGTCACTCATTCTGGGTCTTGAAACCCGCAGTGCTACCTACCCTGCCCAATAAAATTTAGAACCACAAATTTATAGCATCTGTGATATTTTAAAATCTACAAACAGTAATCTGTATTATTCCACTTTATCTCACATGTTTTTTACTTACATGCTCACATTTGATAATATGTCATATAGGGTTTACTTCACTTAACCTAAAACTCATTTGACTGACACCCATTTGACCGACACCCAATTGACCTAAATTTCATTTGACTGACAACTCATTTGACTAACTCCCATTTCACCAACAACTTACAATGCTGAATTTCAACGTACTAAATCTTAAATCATAGACAAGCACACTTAGAACACCAATAACTAACCCTTTCCAGAACTTAAAAACTACTTACTAACCCTCTTAACAGAAATGGGACAATGTGCAACCAAACTAGGTGGGGGGGAGCTATGCCCCCCCCCCGATTATATATACTAACTCCAGGATTGCACTACAGTGGAGAAAAGGGGATGTACCTTTAACTTGCCTTATTGTACTCTACACGCTGCCACTACTGCTGGGAACACACAAAACATTTGCCAAATTACTTCAGATACTTCCCATAAAAATGTAAATAGAAAAACCCACATTTAGAAACACTACAACACTACTTTCTACATCACTGTCGGAATTCTAACAGTCAGCACTGTAAGTTACAGTAATTCCTTTTATCACAAGCAAGTCACAGGTGAAGGAAAACCCATAACTCTATGTCTTACATGTCAGTGAAATGGCAGTCAGTCAAATGAGTTTTAGGTCAAATGAAATTTAGGTCAGTTGGGTGTCGGTCAAATAGGTGTCTGTCAAATTAGTTTTAGGTCAAGTGAAGTAGACCCGTCATATATTATACCAACTTATCACACATTTTGGCAAAGAATGATAGAGGTATGCATCTCTTTCTTTCTGCTTTTCTACATAAAAACTCGATTTCTTCTTTGTTTGCGTCTCCTCTGACTTAGATTTCTGGTTGGTTTTTCCTTTTTGGCATTACCAGTAGCACCTTGGAAGACTGTTTCCCCATTCCTGTCAGTATGTGCTCTCTGCTGTTACACAAGTAATGGCTGATTGTATTTATTTCTGATCTTCTCTTATCGCTCTGGGTTTATTTTTTTTTTATCTTCCTCATTGTTGGGACTTCATAATACAGTAATCTAGTTCCTCTGAATCTGCTTTCTTAAAATCTAGAGCCTTTGTCTTCGTATTAGTGTCCTGTGCTTTCCATTTTTGTCAAACCACACAAAGTGTCAGTCACTTTAACCATTAGTACTGCAAACTGCATTACCAATAATTCTATTTTTTCTTAGCGCAGGCTTTGTTTCTGCACTATCTTGGAAATGCTGCTTTGCCACCTACCTGAGAAAGGCCCCTTTCAGAGTCTACTGGGTAACCCTGCTCTCTGATAGTTATACAGATGACTAGAATCTCAAACAGATTTAAGTAGCTAAAATATTCAATATGTAGCACCCCACTTTCCTTGTCACTCCATTTGTGTCTGTGTTATGAACCCTGGAAACTGCCGATGTGGTGCACATTATTTATTGACATTTGGTGACCGGGAAAGTGCTATTGGGTCAGGAACCCATTTTCAGTGGAGGCCTGGGGAGAAACACTCCAGTAGTACAAGAACAGGCAAACAGAGATATACATTAATAAGTTAAAAATACATTATCATATGTGTCCAGCAAGGATACAGACAAAAAAGTATACAATATTGCTAAAAAAAAGATTTACATCTATTAATTATCATGAGATTTAACATACAAGTAAAACTCAGCTTGTAGTATATTATACAGTATTTGTCAGGAAAGAATCTGATTAGTTTTGTCTGGAAATTGCAGGCACAGAAACTGAGGAATAGAGTATGCAGACTATTTAAGTGTTGGATATCAGGGAGAGCAAAAGATACTAGAATTAGTAAAGATGTGAGGGCAAAGAATTAGGAGAAGGAGGGGATTAAGTAAGAAGGTGGGATATGATGTGTTAGAGAAAGATTATAGTACGACACTTGTGTATAAAAAAAATGGCATATCTGGGGGAGATGTGTGTGATGAAGGACAGGGAGAAGTTTGGGTTGTAGTTTTGGAAAGATGGACTATAGACTAGTTGCCAAGTGATGGTTTAAATATTTGAGTGGAGTTTTGGAAAGATAGGGTAAAGAATAGTTTCCAGGTGATAGTTTAAAGGACAGATGTGAAGGGGAAGGGGGGTCTGGGAGACAGATTAAGTATCATAGTTTATGCTTAGGAGCATGGACAGATATCTGAGTTGAGATAATGGTTTTTCAGATTGTGTCTGAAGGACATGCTCAGTATACTTTTGCAACAGCTCCATTCTAGGCCTGTCTTTAAGTGAAAATCTCTGATTTTCATCCCATTGTTTTGCTTCTTTTATGTCTCACACATCAGTGGGTTCAGTATCACCCCCACATATGTATGCCCCCCTTTTAACAACTTCTTTTGGTATTCATCTGTGACAAACAGATTCTGTCTTGTAACTCGTCTAGTGCAGATACAGATTCTTAGTTTTAGCACTTAAATTTGCTTATTCGTGCTCAGCACTTGCTCAGAACTTGTAAGCACTAAATAAGCTACTAATTACTGTAGCACTCAACCTTCCTCATTACCTAGAGGAAAACAGTTTTTGTACTTACTTTTCTCATTTGCTTAGAGAAAAACAGCTTTTGTACTCACTTTCCTCACTTATCTAGAGGAAAATAATTTTTTTATTCAGGCATGTCCAAGGGTCAGCTCCCAGTATTCTCTCCTGTCTATCTTATGAATCTGGGCATCTTGAGGCAATGTAGAAATTGCCTCATGTACACAGGCAACAACCTGTGAGAGATGCACTTATCTAGCCAAACTGGAGGTAAAGCTCTCTCCAACCAAGACTGAACTTAACAGTCATGAGGAGAAGGTAAACATTTGCACCACACCACACTCATCACAGTCTCACTAAATCTACACCACCAAAATCCACATCTAGAAACACCAAAACATTTGCGGAGGCTCTCAATAATAATCTGTCTAAGCAACAGAAACCTCCAAAGCAGAAACGCAAGCAACCTCCATCCCCCAAACACAACCCAAATGACACATAGCCACAGACTCAGTGTGCTACTCAACCACAGTCAATAAGGCAAAACAACATATCCAACACACTAGTCATAGGTGACTCTATAGTCAGGCACACTGATGTCCCACTCACCAGGCTAAACAAGGAGAAGGTTACTGTCAGCTGCCTGTTGGGTGCCAGGATCCGCCACATAACCCACACACTCAGGTCACTCCACAACAAATACAAATATGACACTGTCATTGTCCATGTTGGTGTGAATGACCTGAGATGTACCTCCTTGGACTACATGAAGAGAGACATGGAAGAGCTCTCCGATCTTGTAGCCCAGGCAGGTATGACCCTAGCCCTGAGTAGCATCCTACCATCACCCAGAAAGATACCTCAGTACAAGGACAAAATGATTGACTTCAACAACTGGCTAAGCTTCTGGTGTCATTCTAAGGGGATCCAATATCTGTCTGCCTGGGATGACATAGTCGACAGACCACAATGCTTTGCCAGAGATGGCCTGCACCTGTCACCCCTGGGATTTCGGATACTGGCTAAGGCTCTTGCCGCCCCTATAGTGCTTTTTTTAGGCAAGGTTCAAATGACAAATTCACCACCATAACAAGAACAGGCAAGCGAAAACTGAGGATAATCCTACTCAATGCTAGAAGTCTAAATCTCAAAATGCACTCACTGGAGGCACTCCTTAAAACAGAGAACATCGATATCTGTGCAGTGACCGAGACCTGGTTCAAGGCTCCAGAGAGCACCCTTGCTCTACAAGGCTATAACTCATACCACACTTTTTGGCCGTGTAACCTGGACCAAAACACCAAAGGTGGAGGTGTGTCTATATTCATTAAGGATATCAACACCTTCGGGCTAGTTGCTCAGCATAATGCATCCGAGGTTATCTAAGTGCAACTTACTCTGGGCAAAACTGCAATCCAAATTGTAGCTTGCTACAGATCCCCCACCATGCCCCAGGATTCCCACTCCTCTTTTCTTGATGTACTGGAAAATATTAGGGTTCAACCAAACACCCTAGTAATGGGCAACTTCAACTACCCCACCATTAACTGGGAAAACTACTCATGTACCAACTCCTTAGCTCAACGCTTTCTGGAATTCATAAACTCCAGTGCCCTGGATCAACTTATCCACACCCCCACTGGGGGCAGCAATATCCTAGATCTAGTCATTACCAACATGAGTGACCGGTGTTCCACACCTGAAGTCAACTCCTCTTTGGTCCAATTCGACCATAAGATAATCACCATTGTTATCCACATCCCACCCCCACCCCCCATTAAGGAAACCATGGTAAAAAATTTCTCCAAAGCCAACTTCATACCTCTTAAGACAAACGTGGTGAACTTCATGACACTCATGCAGATGGACAATACAGTTACAACTGCTGAATCCTACACAAATGCACTCTATAAGCACTTACACGATTGCATGGATTGTGCTATCCCAAACAGAACCAAGATGCTATCCTCCAAAAAAAGGAAGCCAATCTGGTGGTCCCCTGCCATAAACAAACTGTATAACAGAAGGAAGAAACTGTTGCAAAAAAGAGTAAAATCCCATGAGTGGAGGAGCTCCCTGGTCAGCCTCAGTAAGAAGCTGAGATCCCTTATAAGATCCTCTAAAGCTAGCTACGAAAACAAAATCACCACTAATTCTAAGGACAACCACAAATCATTCTATAGCTATGTCAAGAATCTCGATGGCAACACCCAGATCTACTCTAAGTTACAGCACAACACACAAAAATTACAGAACCAACTGATATTGCCAACATCCTGGCAGATAGGTTCAGTGCTAACTTTACCCCCCCCCCCTCACCCCCTAAAGGGCCCATATCTATACAGGAAGAATGCAGAGTCCCTGTAATCACAACTATGCAGGTAAAAGCTGCACTGTCTAAAGCCAAAAACACAGCATCCATGGGACCGGACAACATCCCAGTCTGCATTTTACACGAACTTCAAAATGAACTGGCTCCCCACCTAAGCACCATGTTCAATGATAGCCTCACATCAGGCTTTGTGCCCACTGAATGGCACACAGCAACAGTTATCCCACTACACAAAGGGGGAGCCACCACTGATCCCAGGAACTATCACCCTATTAGCCTGATGAGTCTGGTCTGCAAGGCCATAGAACGTATCATCATGGAACTCATAAACAAAGACATTGGTAACCTCCATACTCTGGATCCCACCCAGTTTGGGTTTGTGAAAGGCAGATCCTGCCTCCTGAACCTGATCGACTTCTTTGAGGCAAATTGCAAAATGTAAGGTACAGGTACTCCACAACAATCGAACCCAACCAGTAACAAAATTCAAGGTAGTCACGGATATAGCAGTATAAAATAAAAACTTTTATTCCATGGATAGTAAGCGCTTTCACGTCTACTCAGGATGCTTCTTCAGACTTTAATAAAAAACAGTGCATCTTAATTACTTAAATACAAACCATCTGACACAATCTACCAATAAAATCACATCAAACAACTTATAAAAATCCCCCTTTTTTTCAAAAAAGTAAGGCTCATAAAGAAGCCATAAAAACAATGAATTTAAAAGAAAAACAATAAGAAAATAATAATAATAACAATTCAAGATCAATGCTTCAGAGGACGATTAATGAGAAAGGGTTTTAAACTAACCCTCTCATTAAGACCATGTCCTGCATCTGCTTGCAGTCTAATAATCCACTTGCATTCTTCCATCTCAGTGAAATTAGCTACGTTACCTAATCTCATTGTTGTCTGAATTAGTTCTATTACCAGGAATTCAAACGTATGAGTAGTGCCTTCCGACAATACATGTTTAGCTAAGGCATTCCTATCATTCTCTTTATTGATGGCATACTGGTGTTCTCTAATTCTCTCCCTAAGGGTCCTATTTGTCATACCTATATAGAATGCCTGGCATTTGATACATACAGCCAAATATACAAGATTCCTCGTCTTGCAGTCTGCATAATGTTCAGAATTATACAACACCCCTGTATCGGGATGTTCAAAAGTATTCTTGCCAGATATATATCTACATTGATTGCAGCTCTGGCATGAGAATGTGCCTTTTCTGTCAGATGGTATTCTATCTTGATGCCGTTTATCATAGCATAACATTTTCTTTAAGGATCTGGTATTCTTGAAGGAAAAACTGGGGTAAGGACCCACTATTGTTTTGATACTATCATCTAGTTGTAAAATCCCCCAGTTCTTCTTTATAATATTCGTGATACTTCAATTCCTATTGGTGTAGGTAAGTATCATTCTTTTTTTATCTGTGCTAGATCGCCTAATTCGTTCAGTTTGTTCCCTTCTATCCATCTGGATAAAGGCTCGTGTCCCATCTCTGCGCTCTACTTGTTGCAGGGCTAACAAATCTGTTTCATGATAGCCCCTAGATTTAAACTCACTATCCAAGTCTAACAAACTTTTGTGAAAGGCCAGGACTTCTTTGAGGCAGTCACCAAAGCCGTAGATGAGGGTAAGGTGGTTCATATAGCCTATCTTGACCTTGCCAAGGCTTTCAACACCATCCTCCATTCTGGAATTATAGCTAAACTCACTAAACTAGGTATATATCCCTACATCACAAGATGGGTTGCCAATGGGCTCATTGACAGAACCCACACTGTAAAAGTTGCAGACTCCAAATCTGACCTCAAACCAGTGACAAGTGGAGTACCACAGGGTACAGTCCTGGGACCTCTCCTGTTTGGTATCTACTTCTCTGACGTACAGGCTAACACAGAAGGCCTCTGGCTAACGAAGTTCACAGATGACTGCAAACTAGGAGCCATAGTCAAGTCCCCAAATGATGTGGACATCCTACAGAAGGGCCTCGCTGAGACAGATGCCTGCTGTCAGAGCCATGGCCTCAAACTCAGTCCCAAAAAGTGCAGTGTCATCCCCTTTGATAAAAACTCTGTACCCATGAACTACCACATAGGCAGCAATCTACTTAACACTGAATGTGTGATAAGAGACCTTGGGACCCAGGTGGTCAGTAGTCTCTCCTTTGATAGTCACATTGCCACTGTAGTCAGGAAGTCCTTCTACATGGCACACCTCATCATTAAAGGGTTCTTATCCAGGAAAAAAGAGGTCATTGTTCCCCTCTACTCGACACTCATTAGACCCATTATAGAGTACAACGCCCCTTTTGGAATGTACCTCACAAGACATCTGCAGCAGCTGGAAAGGCCACAGAGGTACCTCACAAATAGGATTACTGGCCTCAAACAAATGCCGTACACTGACTGTCTCAAAAAACTCCAGCTTTACTCCATAGCATATCGCCTACTCTGAGGTGATCTCTGCCTAACATATAAAGCTATGTCAAACCCAGAGCTGTTGGACATGCTACACCTGTAGAAATCCCAATCCCTCCGAGCTACACACTCTAGGGACCTAAACCTTGTCACCACAATAAACAGGACATTGTGGAGGGATAGATTCCTGTCCCAGAGACTTCCCATACTCTGGAACAGGCTACCCATCTATGTCAAGCAAAGTTCTTCATTAGCACTCTTCAAGAAAAATCTTGATGAGTGGATGGGAAATAGGAAATACACCCCAGGGATCACTTCTGTGTCTCTGCTCGACAGTGGCTCAGGAAAATAACTTTCTTGGGTGGCATAAGCCAGAGAACCTTGTTGGCTAGGCTTACATAGGCCCTTGGGCCGATAGCCTGATACCTTCTTATGAACTTATGAACATGGTGAGGCCTGACAAGCTTGGTTTCCAGAAGAGGAACAAGTAGTATTTATTATAAAATGTTCTGCACAGCTTGGTTCTTTTCAACATGATATGCTTTTTCATCAAGAGTTTTCAGCATTCAAAAAGGGGAGAAAAACACAATGAATGACAAGATAAAACACCAGCGTGAACTCATAATACAATCATGCCTCACTAGCCTAGGTGTGTGTCTGTGTGTGGGCATGTAGCAGTGTAATAATAAATAAGCATTCAGCTGTTGACTACATAGAAGTTTTCAGAATGACTAAATGGGCAGAAATCCTAATCACTGAAAAAAATATTTTCTTTGTTTATGGGGTAGCCATTTTCGCAATATATTTAACATACAGAAGGCCACAGGGCATGGTAATCCAATGCCAACATACAGTTTAGCCTTTGCTTTAATAGTTTTCTCAAAGGGCTGTACTTTACTACATTTCTTCAACATGTGACAGAGGACAACCTCATGAGAATACTTCTCAGATATCTATTATAATTACGTACAAAACATTAGCTAATCCACAACAGCTAATAAATTTGCTGTGCCATAATCTAAGACAAACATATTAAAACCTTGTGTTGTGATATTGTGTTGTAGAGCTTCCCTGTTCCTTAACTATTAGTCAAGGAACAATGTAGTTCTTGTTGTCAGTATGGCACATTAAACTTCAGAGGCATGTGTAAATGCCCATTTATAGGTATGGTGTCCATCTACACACACTTTACAGCAAGCGTCAAATCTGAAGTTGAAATACACCTTTCTCAATGTACAAGAAAAAAAAAATCACTCATTTTTTTAACTCTTTGAAAGTTATATATGCAACTGAGGTCATCATTCCACCTGCTATGTAAATATTGTGTGTGTGTGTGTGTGTGTGTGTGTGTGTGTGTGTGTGTGTGTGTGTATGTACACATCACCGAGCTGTGTTGGTACTTTTAATGAAGTTCAAAGCTAATAGAATTCCAAATAAATTTAAATAAATTAATGTTTTTAATTCTGTCTCTGCCACCAGGGCAAGAATTTCTTACCCAAGAAGTATCCTCTTACTCATGAGTGGATTTAATGATTGGGTCGTATATAGTAGATTTTGGTAATGCTGTCTCGCATCCTATGGTTCTTGTGTCCTTTTGTTTTGCTGGTTTTAGCTGTCTCCCTGTAATTGCCTTTGGTCTTTGAAGTGATGTATGCAGCATATTCCCCAAGCAACTTTACAAATTAAAAAGAAAATTGTGAAACTTTGGAAGATATGAAGGGATAATGCATTAAAGATGTACAAGTTGCCACCTTAATGATGCTAGGAGGTCGTTCATGCCTATTTGAATAGCAGGGAATACAGAAGTACACACTGTATATGAAAGATAATTATCCTTCCCTTTTAAAATTGTTTAATATGGATCAGAACTCTAGCAATTAGTGTACAGGATTACGGCTATGAGCTGTTAGTGATCTGGCATCTGGATTCTGTATAAGTCGTAAGTATGTCAATCAACCAGACAGTGCTCATGGGCTATCTGAAAAAGGCCTATGTGGAACAGAGCTCTAACCCAGTTAACAACTGCAAATGTGTGGCTAAATAAAAGTAACTGTTCTTTCATAATGCTGCATAAGGACTACAACAATAAGTAGCATTTCTGACATTATCATATAGACTTTTTTACTAAAAGAGCTTTACCTATAATCTTTCGTTTTGGCATACAAACTGTATATTGTAGGGCAACTACTGAGATCTGATGGTTATGAATACTATTCATTAGGCACATCTGCATGGATGGAAGGGATAATGCAGACTTCAGTGCATTGGTGTGTTGATAACTGTAGATCCAAGTAATATCTATCTTACGTTTCACCTGCAGTTAAAATTAGTGGGATCTCTTTAATCTCCTTCAACAGGTCTTTACCTTTGCATCTCACCAGATTGGACGGTGCGGACCTAGACAGCAACTGAATAACCTGCTTAGTCTGCATGTGCTGAGGTACAGGTATGGTCACATGGAGGTGGCAATACCTGGAGATGTTCATGAACCAGGAGAATGATGTTTTAATCCAGGCACTCCGCATGACTGACCTGCACCTACTGGCCAATGGCTGTGTTGACCATCAGGTTGGGGATCAGATCAAGCACAGTGTAAGACATGAATGCTACAGTAGGCCAATATAGGTGTGTAAAACAGGCATGAAAGAGGATTACTGATATGGTCTCCTTTGCAAGCAGAAAGCTCTGGATATTGTGGAGGACAAGACTATTACATAGGGTGACTCATCAACACTGAAACAGCTGATGGAGATTGAAGGTTTGCTGGTGTGGCTTGCTGGGCAGAAGTACTGGTCCCTCATACTAAATAATGGCAAGGATGTGGATGGAGGCCTGGCACAAACTGTGTGTCCATAGAAAATGTACCAATGTACCGACTTAGTACTGAGCATCATATTATAATATGACCCACTGGTACACATGAGGTAGAGTGGACATGACTGTTAGTGGCCTGCACCTCTGTCCTTGCAGGAACTTATAATTTACAAGTGTGGTATCCTGCCCAGTAAGGCATGTTTTACACACTATTGTACAGCAGTGTTTGCCACATCCCACTATGGATGCAAGAGAGGGGGATGGTACAACCATAAGTCTGTGGGCTTCTACTGGTGTCATATGTTTCCACGTTCCATGGGAGAAGAGTCCAGCACAATGGAGCAACAGATGGACTAACATCTTTAGGGCTGCTGTGGTGGATGATGACATTAATGTGCATTGAGCATGGTCTGATTATCACTATGTATGACATTCTCTGGGGGAAGAGAACACACATGCCCACAGGTACATAATCCCCTTGAAGGTTACTTCTGATGACATGGCCTTATGGGACTGTAATCAGAGTCACAAAATGTTAACACTTCTTTCACTGGAATTTTTACAGTTCTAAAGTCAGAGCGTTTGCATTTTAAAAACAAAGTGGAAAACATTTTTTAGGCATTTGGGCATCACCACTGAGATAACATTGATATTATTTAGATGCATGCTGAATTCATAGACTTTTGTACTTCTATCTGCCCTTCACACAACTATTTTGGGGAAAATTGGATCTATGAATTGCTCATCTGCTCCTGGACATTCTTCTTTTTCACAATGCCTATAATTTGGAACGATGAGTCTGTCATCAAAAATTTGGGCTCACTACCACTCCTCCACCATATTTGTCCAATTTCTATGAAGGATACCTGGAAACAGTCACTGTCATTTATTTCCATGGCATCATGATGTACAGTTTCTGTAAATTCATCTAATTTGCAAACTAAATGAATGAGACCAACAAATGTACCACTGGAGATGGCATACGTGAAATAAGTCAGATCAGTGAAGGTGGCAAAAGTAAAATCAGTGATACCAGTGAAATAAGTGAGACCAGTGGAGATGGCATAAGTTAAGTAGGTGAGACCAGTGGATGTGGCATAAGTGAAATAAGTAACACCACTGGATGTGGTACAAGTGAAATAAGTGAGACCAGTGAAGGTGGTAAAAGTAAAATAAGTGAGACAAGTAGAGTTGGCAAAGTTAAATAAGTGAGACCATTGGATGTGGTATAAGTGAAATATATGAGACCAGTGGATATGGTATAAGTGAAGTAAGTGAGACCAGTAAAGTTAGTAAAAGTAAAATCAGTGAGACCAGTGGAGATGGCATAAGTTAAGAGAGATCATTGGATGTGGCATAAGTGAAATAAGTGAGACCAGTGGGTTGGTATAAATGAAATAAGCGAGACCATTGGATGTAGTATAAGTGAAATAAGTGAGGCCAGTGGGTTGGTATAAATGAAATAAGTGAGACCATTGGATGTAGTATAAGTGAAATAAGTGAGGCCAGTGAAGACAGTAAAAATAAAATAAGTGATACCAGTGAAATACATGAGACCAGTGGAGATGGCATAAATGAAATAAGTGAGACCATTGGATGTGGTATAACTGAAAGAAGTGAGACTATTAGATGTGTTTTTTAATGTTATTTGGAAACCACCAAAATAGCCAAAGCACCCAGCTTCCTTAATATGAAGGAAGTTACATACACACATACATACATGCATGCAGATATTTCAAGCATGGGCACTAATGCCCCTCTAGCCTGCCAATACACCAAAACACTTGCTCCCATAATAAGTGTCCAGGCTGTTCTTAAAAATACCTGAACTAGTACTTGCTTTAATGTAATTTGGTAGACTGTCCCATGCATCAGCTGCTGTCACAGAGAGCCAATCAGTACATGTGTCATTCCTATAGAATCTTCTTCATAGGTTGTCTATGATTCTCTTCTACTTTTTGATAACCCCAAATACTGTATGTACTGACTTTCCCTCATCCAGGGCCTTGGTGACCGTCTCAAAGAAGTCAACCAGGCTCAACAGGTAAGATCTGCCCTTTACTAATTCCAACTGGGTGGGGTCAAGTGCTTGGAGATTGCCTATGTTCTTGTTTATGAGATCCATAATAATAATAATAATAATAATAATAATAATAATAATAATAATATGCTCCATGGCTTTACAGATCAGACTTGTCAAGCTAATGGGGCGATAGTGTCCAGGGTCAGTAGTGGCACCACCTTTTTGCAAGTGGATGACAATGTCAGTTCTCCACTCTGCTGGAATGAAGCCTGTACTGTGGTTGAGTAGGGTGCTCAATGGTGAATCTGGTTCTTGCTGGAGATGGTGCAGAATACAACCTGGGATACTAGCAGGTCCTATGGAAGCTGTGTTCTTTGCCTTGGATAGGGCCTGTAACACTTGATATATGGAGATGTGAGGTGCAGGACAAGTATCAGGGATGTCAAACTGGCCTATGTTGGGGGACAGGGGGTGAAGCTAGTGCTGAACCTATCTGCTAGCAGGTTGGCTAAGTCAACAGGATCAGTGTAGGTGGAACCATTAGGTACTAATTTGGAACAAACCTGGGCTTTGCCATGGAGGTTCCTGATGTAACTGAAGAAGGCTTTGTAATTTCCTTTTGTTTCAGAGGCTAGTTTAGTTCCATAATTGGCTTTGTGGGTTTTCACTAGTGGTCTAATTTGCTTGTTGAGGCTAAGGAAGGAGTTTTTCCAAATTGGAATTTGTTCCTTTTTACCCTTGGACAACAGTTTCTTCATCTTGTTGTAAAGCCTGTTGATAGAGGATGTCCACCAGACAGGTTAGTGTTTCCTTGAGGAGCAGGTTTTAGTTCTGTTGGGTATGACTGAGTCCATGCATTTGTACAGGTGCTTGTATACTGCATTGGTGTACTGTTCAGCATAGTCGTCTGCATCCTCTGAGAGGGGCGGTGGTGTGAAGCTACTGATACCCTCCGTTAGGAGGTTGTAGTCAATGTTTGAGAAGTTTTTTAGCCTGGTTATAACTGTGGGGTTGGGCAGGATAGAAACTTTGAATGAGACACACTGATGATCTGATCTCACAAGGGAAGAACATATTATGGAAGTGGTGAAGCTGTCACCCATGTTGGTGAGAACCAAGTCCAGAATGTTATCTCCCCTTGTGGGGGATGAGATGAGCTGGTCTAATGTATTAGACCATATATAGATAAATATCTATGCAAGCTATATAGATAGATAAATATCTATATGAGATACTGTACAAGTTCAAATATTTTAGTTTTTCACAGAAACTTAAATTTTCACATCCATGGATGCCCTTGGCATATTTCTGCTGAACTCTTTCTAGTTTATTCATGCTTGTTTTCTTATAAGGTTTCCATATTGTTATTCCATACTCAAGTGTGGATCTAAGGTAACTAACAATTGCTCTATCATTTCTGATTTCCTAGACTTTATAAATATTTTGTACAACCTATAATTCTATAAATATCATTAATGAATCAGTTAAAATGATTAGGCAAACTCATAACTGGATCTACCCACATACCCAGGTCCTTAAATAGGTTCATAGGTAGGTTCATAGGTAGGTACTAGGCTATCGGCCCTAGGGCCCATACAAGCCTAGCCAAAAAATGTACCCTGGCTTTCGCCACCCAAGAAAATTATTTTCCTGTGCTCCTGTCGAGCAGAGCCACAGAAGTGATCCCCGGGGTGAATTTCCCATTTCCCATCCAATCATCAAGATTTTTCTTGAAGAGTGCTAATGAGGAGCTCTGTTTGACATATATAGGTAGTCTGTTCCAGAGTATGGGAAATCTCTGGGACAGGAATCTATCCATCCAGCATGTTCTGTTTATTGTGGTGACAAGGTTAAGGTCCCTAGAGTGTGTAGCTCAGAGGGATTGGGATTTCTTTAAGTGGAGCATGTCCAACAGTTCTGGGTTTGACATAGCTTTGTATGTTAGGCAGAGATCGGCCCTGAGTAGGCGATATGCGATGGAATAAAGCTGTAGTTTTTTGAGATGGTCTGCATAGGGCATCTGTTTGAGGCCAGTAATCCTCTTTGTGATGTATTTCTGTAGTCTTTCCAGTTGTTGTAGATGTCTTGTGAGGTACATACCAAAAGGCGCGTTGTACTCTATAATGGGTCTAATGAGTAATGAGTAGAGGGGAACAATGACCTCTTTTTTTCTGGATGAGAATCCTTTTGTGATGAGATGAGCCACGTAGAAGGATTTCCTGACCACTGTGGCGATGTGATTATCAAAAGAGAGACTACTGTCCACCTGTGTCTCAAGGTCTCTTATCACATTTTCGGCATTAAGTAGACTACCAGCTCTGTGGTAGTTCATGGGTACAGAGTTTTTACCAAAGGGGATGACAATGCACTTTTTGGCATTGAGATTCAGTCTTCTCCCTTTTTCTATACTCTGACATCAATCCTTGCTAGGGAAGGCAATTTCTAGCCTGCAGCCCAAATGAATTACTGGCCTCATCCCATTCTATTACATTTGCCCCTCTAATTATTTGCTTCAAATACTTTAGTTCCTTTGTCAGTTTTTTTCCAATAAATCCCAGCCCTGTCTTGACTATTCTCTGTATCCCTAATTGCAGCCATTCCTATTGGCAGAATCTCCTTTCTCCATTCCCATGTTGGCTTAGTTCTTAGAATACTTTCAGCTACTTTATGAATACAATATTTCCTGCTTTAATTTCTCCAAATCTTTTAGGTTTCTAATACCATGGCGGGAATGGACCCCATTTCAAAGTCAAAGTATGATTAAAGTTCATGAAATTAGTATTATTTCAGTCTTTGATGTCAGCCAGAAGTGCTCTTCGCAGCACCTGCAATGTGCCCAATAATGACTCCTCCTGCAATTCGTATGGAGTTACATGCACTGGTAACATATCTAAATACGTTTGTACATTCTTTTTTATAAGACCCATTGTTCCTACTACTACTGGGACTGACTGGGTATATTTCTTCCACAATGCTCTTGTTTCTGCCCACAAATGCCTCTCACCTTTTCTCTGTCTTCTCCCCATTGTATCATTCCCTGAAGCTATTCTCACTTGCATTTTCTAATGTCTCCATACCTCTCTTTATAATGATATGCTGCTATCCCTGTAGCATAAGCCATCTTGGTCATTATGGCTACAATGTATCTAAAAAGCTCTGCTAAGCATAATTTCATTTTCCATCCATACTTTGACATTATAAACTGCTTCTTGAACTAAATGTTGTAGCATATTCTTGCATCTGTAAATGAGTAAATGAGTGTGTGTGTGTGTGTGTGTGTGTGTGTGTATATATATATATATATATATATATATATATATATATATATGTGTGTGTGTATGTGCATATATATATATATATATATATATATATATATATATATATATATATATATATATATATATATATATATATATAGGGGTCTATATTGTATCAACGAAAGTACATTTAATCGAATTTTACTTACCCGACACCACTTCTCTGAAACTTCACTAAACCGAAAGCACGGACTGTCGAAATCCTTTCCCTGTGAAATGAACCACTTGGCCACCATGGGAAAAAAAACCTAAACAGACCAAAACTAAACCCACCAATGTGGGGGGCTTCACCCCCCCCCCATACTTAAATATACCAACTCTGAGATTGCACTACACTGAAGAAAAGGCAAATTTCACCATGGTGGCCAAGTGGTTCCTTTCACAGGAAAAGGATTTTGGCAGTTCGTGCTTCGGTTTACTAAAGTTTCAGAGAAGTGGTGTCAGGTAAGTAAAATTAGATTGTGTACTTTCGTTGATACAAGGTAGAACCATATATGATATGAATATGTTTGTTTTTTAACATATCCTTTTATCTATAAATATGTTTTGTTCATTTCTTATGTGATTATGTTCACCTGGGCTGTGCCTGCTAATGACCCACTGAGATAAATGCACTACCTCAAGAAACAAGTATGAATGAATGAATAAATAAATAAAATGTGGTATACGTGATGCCAGTGGAGGTGGTATAAATAAGTGATAGATGTCAAAGATGTGAGACATGGAGAAACTCAAACAGCAGCATGTGGCACATGGCTAAACAAAGTAAATACACTGCAGGTTTACTTAAATCATTAGTATATTATCAGATCAAAACATTACTGGAACAACAGCTTAGGACATAGCGTCTGTGTTCATTCTACATGCATTTCAAAGCAGAGTTGCTGGGATAGCTTCCTCATAATACAGATTAGCTAACTTCCCAATTTTTTCAGGCTGAGTCAGAAACCTCAGGTCTTGTTTCTGGCTCGAATTAACCAACGCTGGTAAAGAAAGCATTTATCTATGAAAGGTTAATGATCAGCTAAGGCATTCAGTGCAATGGGTTATCTATATAACAAGCTTCCTGTTTTTTGATTGCTTTTGGGATAGTAGGTGTAACTGAAACATAAACATATTTCTGTCGTATTCATTCTCACTGCTTTGAGAACAGCTTTTATAACGTCCGCTGTAACAGTATCTACCCGCAGACAGCTCATTAATTTCAGAGACTTATGGCTAATCCAGCAGCCAATTGGAAATTGGATGGCTTATAAATATTTAATTATATTTGCAATTTAGGACAATCATGGCCATTTGACCTTGACATGTGATAATAAATGGTGTGTGTAAAGGAAAAATGATCAGACTGGGGTGACCGAGTAACCTTATTCTAGATGCATTAACAAAATGTGCTGAAGAGATGGAAATACAGTACATCTAGACAGACAAGAAACAACTGAGCTTGTAGCAGACACTGTAATAACTATTAATTTAAGGCTTCCTATTAACTCTTGTACTTTTCTGCAGTTTAATTTCTTCAGAGGTTTATATTTGTTAAATGTTATGGCAGGAGTGGACCCTATTTCTAAATCACATCACAGTTACATTTTCAAGTTTTTACAGATCATGAGCTGACTACCTAACCAAAATATGTAGTTTAAATATCTTAAAAGTTCATAATTTATGAAAACACTTGTCTTGTTTATATGAAAAAAAAATGGAAATTGTCAGTGTTAGTTAAATAAATATGAAAAAGAATCAACTATGTTTGCATATTTTTACTATTTTTGAAAAGCTTGAAGTTTTGAGTTTGAGCCTGAATGTCCTTACGTCCCATTAATGTCCCAGATATCCTTGTGTTTCAAGCTTCAGTGGTGTAGCACAAAGAAAATGCTGTGGAGGAAATCCTGTCATCTGAAGAAAGGTAATTTTCCCTATGAATTTATTGGTTGGGGTATTAAAGCAAACACCTGTTGCCCTTATCAGTTACTATTTACTGATCATCTGTGGTGAAAGGTTGGAGTTTCCCTCCCCAGAGACCAGAAGTCCTTTCAGCAGCAGATTGTTTATAGGATGGAGGAATGATGTCAAGCAGGAAAACCTGGCATCAGGCAGGCAAACTCAGACTTCATGGTCGAACAGGAAAATCTTGGATCAGGCAGGCAAACTCAGACTTCATGGTCGAACAGGAAATCCTTGGATTAGCAAGCAAACTCAGAGACTTAAGGGTCAAACAAAGACTGTGGGCATAGCCAGACAAACTCAGAGATTTCAGGGTCAAGCAGGAAACCCGTGATCAGGCAGACAAACTCAGACTTTACGGTTGAACATGAAAGCCTGTGATCATGGACAGGCAAACTCAGAAGCTTCAGGGTCAAGCAGGAAAGCCTGAGATCAGGCAGGCAGACTCAAATACTTAAATTGAAAAGAGTATGCACAAAAATGATTTAACAAGTGCAGTAAGGACAAATAGGATGCTGATTCTGGCTGAGAGTACTAATTGGATATTGCATCATTTGCTGTTCAAAACATGCACAAACATTATTCCTGTACATGTTCTCATCATGACTCTCGTACATATGGATAGGGGTGTTTTGAGGGCTACATTTATTAAAACTGCAAAGAAAAACATTAAAGTCAGATGGAAAATACAGACAATGTAAGTCATCTGTGGAATATCAGAGGAATGCAGTTATGCGCTTATGACAAATCAAGAGACAAAATAAATTTATATGGCATGGTGTCTTTATTAAAATCAAACTGGAACTGAAGATAAATATGCAGGGGGAAAAAGAAGCTATGTACTCACCATAACGTTCCATGTTTGTTATCCATAATCTCGCCTTCATTCTTGATGGTTGGCTGTGGAACTGAGTATCAGTTCCGACTCAGCTGTATGCTAAAGCTCGAGAGCTTTCACTGGCTCGAGGCTACATGCTATCCCTAAATGCCTAGTGACTGTTACCCAGATCTCGTTTGAGACAACTAATCATTAAGTCTATGCAACCCAATGCAACTACTACACCAAATCCTGTTCCATCATTCCTAAGGCATGAAGAGAATCAGGAATTTACAGCCAATTTCAGAAAAAAATTCCTCTCGATCCTCCAGGAAGGGGGAAGGAAGGTGGGCTGTAAAGGGATCTATATGGTTCTTGTCAGCCCAACAATAAAACCTGTTCCATTTGCTTGCATAAAATTTTCTAGTTGTATTCTTGCGCAAGGAAACCAGAATATGTCACACTGCTGGGGATAGTTCTGGAAGCCTGGCTAAGATGGGAAGTGGAGTAACCAAGCTGTCAGTTTGAGGCTTTAAAGAGAGGGGTGGAGTGCTCCTGACTGATGAGTCAGAAGATTTGGCACTGGGTCCAGGATCCAAGGTTCCTCCTGAAGATGGGGCCATGGAAAGGGGAACCATATCTGACGAGGCCAGTAAGGAGCACTGAGAATCAGCTTGCAACTCAATGATCTGGCTTTCTGGAGAACTTTGGGTACAAATGGAAACAGGAGAAATGCGTAAAGAAGTCCCGGGGGCCAATCATGAACAAGTGCATCTCTGGGTAACTCCCCCAGAGAGGGGATTAAGGCAAAGTAGAGTAGCTGCTGCATTTGGAGTTGATGGACATGGCAAAGAGGTCGCAGCAAGGCTGGCCCCATTTTCGAAAAATTCGGTTCACAATTTCCTGTTTGAGGGACCCACTCTTGAGGCATAAGAATTGACTTGCTTAGCCTGTCCGCTATCACGTTGGATTTCCCCAGGATGTGCATTGCAGTTAAAAAGCACTGAGGAAAATTTGCCCATTGCCAAACTCCCTAAGCCTCTCAACAGATAGGGGTAAGATCTGGTTCCACCTTATTTGTTGATGTACCACACCACGGACATGTCGGTTTGTATTGCAACCGTACCTGTTGGAAGAGAGCTTTGGAATGCTTGCAACACCAGGACCACTGCCCTCATCCCTAGGACATTGATGTGCAAGTGGTATTCGTATTCTTGCCAACTCCCTTGTACACTCTGTCCCAGATAATGCCCCCCCACCCTATCTGGGAAGCATCCATGGTCACTGTAGCTACAGGTTAGGGTAGAATAAATAGTCTGCCTATTGTTACCTGTGTGGACTGAAGCCACCATTGTAGGTCCCTCTTGCAGGTGTTCATAATGAGAATTTTGTGTGACATGGGCAACTCCTACATGGACCACTGAGCAAAAAGTAGCCACTGTAATATTCTCATGTGTAGGCGCACCAGTGGGACTAGTGTTGTTGCAGTTGCCATTGAACCCAGAACCATGAGGACAAATTTTCTTTGCACTTTTTTCCTCATGAGCAATATTGACACCTGATGGCATAGTGCTTGAACTATTTCATGAGGCAGTTTTGCCACCATGTATTTTGTGTTTAAATCTGCCCCTATAAAGGTAATATGCTATGATGGCAAAAAGGCAGATTTTTCTAAATTTTTAGTAATGCCTAGTTCTGAGCAGAGATGAATGGTGGTGTCTCTTGTCCTGGTCAGTAGATGCCTGGTGGTGGTGGTCAAGAGCCAGTTGTCTAAGTATGGAACACCCAAAATCCTTGATCCCTCAGGTGAGCCATAACTACTGTCATGCATTTGGTAAACACTCTGGGAGCTTTAGAGAGTCCAAATGGCAGAGCTCTGAATTGGTAATGACTGGCTCCCAGCGGAAGCATAGATATCTTCTGGATCACCTGTTCTTCTTTATATGGTAGTACACATCCTGAAGATCTGTGGAGCAAATCCAATTGTCTTGTCCCAGAAAAGGGAGTATAGACTGCAGTGTTATCATCCGGAACGTCATTTTCTTTACCAATTTGTTCAGTCTGCTGAGATCCAAAACTGGTCTGCAGTTCCCTGTCTTTTTTGGAACTAAAAGAACCTTGAGTAAATTCCGGATCCAATTTGGTCTGTGGGGACTTCTTGGATGACTCTTTTTTTCTAGCAACCTTTGAATTTGTAGGGTTGCTTGATCCCTTTGACCAGGTGGTATGTTTGGGATGGTCTTTGGTGGAAGGGAGAAAGGAATGTTCTATCCCCTGGATATGATGGACTGTACCCATTTGTCTTGAGTCATGTCTAGCCAGGTGTTTGGGCATAATTTCCCCCTGACTGTCTCCAGAGGTGGACAGGTGGGCCTCCTTTCAGGAGTGCTGGAAGGGTCTACCTGAGGATGCATCTCTGTCACCCTCATTCTGCGGACCCCCTCTGCTGTGAGGATGGCATCTTCCATTATTTCCCCCTCTGCCCTCTGGGGAAAAATTCACCACGAGTGTCTGGCGGGGCTCCTTTGGATTTCCAGAACCACATTTTTCCACCCTTCTGATCTTTGGGATAAGGTCTAGTAGGGACGGAGATAAGGGAAGACTTGAAGGGTTCAGCAAACTCATAAAGACACATCCAGGAAGGTCTCCTCAGAGCTATTCATGTGCCTGCTGCCTGCTCGCTCCATCAGCTGCATAAGAAATGAGACGCATGGAGGAGTGAGTTAAAGAGGTTAAGGTCACAAGCTGAGAGCTTATCTTGTCTGATATCCCTGCAGCTGTAGCACCTTAGCGGGTATCTCCTACCTCTTTGAGGAGATCCCTCTGCAGAAGAGTAAAATGGGATAAATAATTCAGTGACCTAAGGGTAAAGACCGCTGAAGAGAACATACGCTTCCTGTATCTGTCCATCGTTGAGACTCCTTATTTGGCAGATGGACAGATGCAGAAGTTTCAGCTAATTCCTTCTTGGTGGCCATCACCTCTACCACCATAGCATCTACTGGGACACCTTTGTTCAAAAAATGTCTGTCTTCCAGGGCTGTAATGAATTTGTTGGGCCCCCTCGGAACCGGCTCTACCGACTCTGGAGAGCTCCACTCCTTTCGACTGACTACACCCAGGTGCTGGTAGAAAGGTGGAGACACCCAAGAGGTGGAGGGTAAAGAACCAAATACCTCCAGGTACACCTACTCATCTTCAGAAGGGGAGATGGGGTTTCCAGCCACCTCTCTGTTTCAGGATTTCTAGAGACCTTGGGGACCCTTCTGAATCCTCTAAGTCGGTATCAGATGTGGCAGACTCAGTGGAGTCTGTGGTTTCTCTTACACATTCTCTTCCGAGGGACCTCCTCGGTGGGATGTTCCGGGGAGGTTTCAAAAGACACGGTTTCATCCATTGGGGCATCCCAGGGCATTGGTTCTCTACGCTGTGGCTGGAGGGATAGTGTAGAGGTTGACACTGGCCTTTTGGGGGGAAGAGTAGCTGGAGCCAGGAGTGGGGCAGTCTCAGAGGAAAGCACGCTAACCCATGTGTGGTTAGAATGTCTTGCATTCTGTTTGACTTAACACCATAAGTGCTGAGCAGTTGTCAGGGTGCAAAAATTCTTCCATTGCTGGTTATGCATCCTATTTACCTACCAGAGTGATTTCCATATGTGTGTGTGTGTGTGTATATATATATATATGTATATGTGTGTGTGCGTGTGTATGTATACATATCAAGCACTCGAGTTCTTGAACAACAAGTACCAGTATAACTTTGTCATAGGTTATGCTGGTGTCAATGATTTGATTTGTACCTCCCTGGACTATATGAAGAGAGACATGATGGAATTCTCAGACTGTGTGTCCAAAGCAGGTATGACCCTTTTATTGAGCAGCATTCTACCTCCTCCAAGGATGATACCATGATACGAGCAAAAAATAATTGACTTTAATAACTGGTTTAGTTTATGGTGTCATTCAAAGGGGGTCCAGTGTTTTTCAGCCTGGTCGGATATGACCGAGAGACCATGCTGCCTCACCAGGGAAGGCCTGCATCTTTTCCTTCCAGGGTTTTGATTATTGGCAAAGACATTGTCCACCCCAGTAGTGCTGATAGCCTGATATACCTACCAACATAACAAAACAAGCAAAGGGACATACAGAGGTGATACTGATCAATGCTAATAGCCTAAACAAGAAATTCCACTCTCTACAAACCCTTCTAACCCTGAAGGACGTTGTGTAGTGACTGAGACATGATGGAGAGAACTCTAGCTTTTCCCAGTGTTTAGACCAGCTACTGCACAGGAAGGGAAAAGGGTGGAGGTGTCTCAATCTATATCCAGAAGAGAATCACGTCAATGCTGGTTAAGCATCATGATGCAGTAGGGCTTCTTCTTGTCCAAATAGCCATCAAAAAGGTCCTGTAGCATATAATAGCTAGATACAGTGCTCCCTCTGTGACACAAAAAAGCCAAAACATCTACCTACTGGAACTAGAGTCACTCAGTATTAAACTTAATACCATTTTCCTAGGTGATGTAAACCATGCAGCTATAGACTGGGCAAACCTACACTACCACTAGTGGACAAGTACAGAGATTCCTGGACATTGTCAATACAAATGCCCTAGAACAATTAGTAAAAATACTCACGGGGGGGGGGGGTAACATTTTGGATCTTGTCCTTACTAATATGGGAAAATCTTGCAGTATCCCTTGCATAGCTTCATCACTTGTTAGATCTGACCATAAAGCAGTCTCCTTTGAAATAAAACTGAAACCAGAGATGCTTCCATCCAAGGCATCATTAGAAATTTCTTTAAGACAAAGTACTCCTAAGTGATACATTGGTAAGCTTCAAATCCCCACCAAACCCAGTTAACTCCACTGAATATGTAGAAATGTACACCACCAAAATATACCAGCATATGAACAGCTGCAAACCCCAGAAACAGATCCACATGGTTGAACCATAATATTAACAAATGTTATAATAAAAGGAAAATAATTTGACCAAAAGCAAGAAGAGTAATTCCCAGAATGTTATAGCCCTTGTCACTGAAATAAACTCAGGAGTTTAATAAAATCCACCAAAGACAAGTTTGAGGATAAAATAGCAACCCAAGCCAAAGATGATCGCAAGACATTTTTTAATTATGTTGTTAATTTCAAAAGCACAACACAGCAGTGTGCTGAGCTGATCATGAACAATGTTCACTACAATGAGTCTGAAGATATAGCAAACCTCCTAGCCAATACATTTTATCTGTAATTTTACTCCCTTTTCCCCATCTGTCTGTCACTCAAGATATACCTGAAACTGGTTCGCCTCCACCTATCACAAAGTCCTAAAATTGCTATCAATAGCTAACAATACTGCATCGATGGGTTCTGAGAATATCCCCGAATCCCTGAATGTATCTTAAATAGTATGATGCATGATTTAGCCACGTCCCTAACAACACTGTTCAGCTTCATCCTCCATACGGGTTTTGTATCAAGTGAATGGAGAACAGCTAAAGTTATTCCCCTCCATATGGTAGGACCTTCCACAACTGGCCATACAGACCCATAATTCTGACCAGACTCATATACAAAGCCATAGAATGACTTATCATGGAACTAATCAATCAGGACATAGAGACCTTACAAACACTGGACTTCTCTCAGTTTGGAGTCGTCAAAGGTCAGTCATGCTTATTCAACCTGGTGGATCTCTTTTTAACAAGATCACCAAAGCAATGGTTGAAGGTAAAATGGTACATACTGCATGTCTTGACCTGGCCAAAACTTTTGACATAGTTCCCCACTCGGGCATAGTAGAAAAGCAAAATAAATTGGGAATAAGTCCCCATGTTATCCGCTGGATTGCCAACTGGTTCACAGATAGGATGCTGACGTAGTTCTTCTCTATATTGTGGAGATTGTGTCTGTTGATTTTAGTATGTAGAAATATGCCAGTTCAACACTGTTATAACTGTCTTAATATTCATGTCTTGCAGAATCCATCATACAATGTGAATTTAATTTCTGAATTATGATGGCCTTTCATTCAGCTATAATGCCATCATTATCTTTGCACCATCGGGAAGTCATGCAGTATGTTTCTTTCTAGGAGTGTGTACAGCATTGCCTTGCTGTATCACTGATTCCCTATATGTCCTTTTCTGTACCTGCTGTGTGAACATTTACGTACTTATCCTTCATCCACTAACCTCTGGCCTTTCTGAATTTTAAGATGGCAAGTCCCAACTATAGAGCTCTTGCCATTATCAGCCTCTAACCCATTGCTGGTCATCCAACTCGAGGTATTTTATTGAGAGGAGATTCTTCTCTTCATCCACTTCCCAGCAGTACTCTTTGAAAAATGAGAGTCACCCTGCAGCACTTCTCTGATCATGAATAGCGTGTTTTTTTCCAGGTGGCCCTGATCAGATATGTCAGTCACTGTAAATATCAGCCTGAGGTCATGAATGAACAAATCTGGACTGGATCAGTGCACATAATTTTCAATAATGAATAAATAAAATGTCTGTGTATATATTGTCACATTTTACATGTGCTAATAGGTGCAGTGAGTTAAAACCCATCCAAGGAGTCTAGGCAAGATCTTCAGCAGGACCTGTGTCATCAGCCACTTCTTACACCTCTGTTTTCCATGACTTGGCCCACCATACACATCTCTCAGAAGCAGTGGTGCCCAAGACTTGAGCACCTCCCTCATTTGCCACTAGTTCAATCCAGCCTTAAAAAACACCTGCAACTGTCATAAGTGTATATATATATATATATATATATATATATATATATATATATATATATATATATGTGGTTTGCTATCATTATGTCGACGTGCATTTGCACGGCTATGAAGTATTCGAACATCAGATGTTCGAATACTTCATATTACGGCAGGTGACATGAGCGAAGGTTTGCATTGCGAATGAACTGTGCATTCGCAATTCTAACTTTCGGTCATGGGAGGGGATCGCGGTACAGTGCGGTTAGGGAAATGCATCCCTTTCCTCACGGTAGTGTGATCTCGGAGTTGGAATATTAAGTTAGGGTGGTGTGGGGGGCACAGCCCCACAGAGGTGCAGCGCAGCCCCCCTGCATAACTGTGTGTTCGGTTAGGTAGGTAGGTGATTATGGGAAGGGTGGGCGTGCTGTGTATCGCCGTAAATGTCGCAAGCGACATTTTCGACAATACACCCTTGTTTTTGAGTTTACTATTATTCGAAAATGTTCATTTTCGATGCATAAATTCGAAAATAAAGACATTATTTATTTTTACTTTCGAATTTATGATAGTAAACCTATATATATATATATATATATATATATATATATATATATATATATATATATATGGGTCTACTTCAGTTGACCTAACTTCCATTTGCCTGAGACCAAATCACCTAAACTTCGCTTCACCTAAATTTCACTTGACCTAAAACTCATTTCGCTGACAATGAGTATTGGAAGTGTGTAGAGCACTGTAAGGCAAATAAAAGGTATATTCCCTTTTCCCCACTGTAGTGTGACCCTGGAGTTAGAATATATAGTTAGGGGGGTTTGGGGGTTTGTGGTTTGTAAGTTTGGGGCTTAGCCCCGACTTAGTTTGATTTTATATGTTCTGGTTTACTTTTATATTGTTCAGTGAAACCAAACTATGTGGGGGCTACACTCCCCCCAGTGCGGTGGGCTGTGCCATCCCCCCCAACTATATAGTCTAACACCAGGGTCGCACTACAGTGTGGAAAATGACATATACCTTTGACTTGCCTTACAGTGCTCTACACATTGCCACTACTCATTGTCAGTGAAATGAGTTTTAGGTCAAGTGAAATGTAGGCGAAGTGAAGTTTAGGTGATCTGGTCTTAGTCAAATGAATTTCAGGCAAATGGAAGTTTAGGTCAACTGAAGTGGATCCAGATATATATATATATATATATATATATATATATATATATATATATATATATATATATATATCATATGGACCAACCTTTTCACCTGTATCTGCCAGCAATGCCCTCAGTACTTGACTGTGTCCCATATCTATTATTAATTCTCCATGGGACTTGAATGAACATCCAGATCTGACATTTTTACCAGAGTTTCAAATAACCATCCACAGTTGTCACCCACCAGCATCTTCCACTGCTGTTCTCCATGACTCTAACCACCTTTTAGTGCTGCTGTCCACATTCTGACTGCCACCAACATCTTCCACTGCTGCTCTCTACAACTTGAATAACAGCAACATCTCTCACTGCTGCTCCATATGACATCACACCAGCATCTTCCATTGCTCATTTCTCTGACCTGCCTCACATAATTTTCTAACACTACTCCCCATGACCTGACTCCGACAAACATCTGTCACTGCTGTTCCCCATGACCTGACTCCCACAAACATCTGTCACTGCTGTTCCCCATGACTTGATTGTCACAAACATCTGACACTGATGCTCCCTCATGACCAGACTCTCACAAACATCTGTCTCTGCTGCTCCCCATGACCTGACTCCCACACACATCTGTCACTGCTGACTCCCATCTACATCTGCAACTTTCCATGACATTACTCTGATGTCTTCCATTACTCCCTTCCATGACCTGGTTCTCACCACATTTCACTGGTGTTTTCTATGACCTGATTTCAAGCTGGATTTACCACTGCTGCTTTCTAAAATATCACTCCCATAATCTGCCACAGCTGTTTGTTACTTCCCACAATCTGTCACCTGCATGTATCAATGTTGCTTCCTGTGACCTGACTGTCCTCTAACACCTGACTCTCACCTGTGTTGTACCATTGTTGCTTTGTATACCTGACTCTCACCTGTGTTGTACCATTGTTGCTTTGTATACTTGACTCTCACCTTTGTGTACCATTGTTGCTTTGTATACCTGACTGTCACCTGAAGCTACCACTATTACTTGCCATGACCTGACTGCGAGAAACATCTGTTACTGCTGTTTACCATGAGCTAGCAGCAATGTCTGGCACTGCTATTTTCCATACCCTGACTCCCACCCGCGTATGCACTACTACATATTCTGACCGATTTACCACCAGCACCTACCACTGACTGCCTTGGGACCTGAACCGCACCCCCACTCACATCTTGCACCACTATCCCAGTGAGGAAGGGCTACAAACCATTTGTGATATGGTCTATTTCTTTCTTTTTGTTGCTGGGGAAGAGTCCCATGGAACTTTTTCAGCCATCACTTGTCCTAATGGATAATGCAAAGAAATGTTTTCCAACCCGCAGATCATGAAAAAGAATATGACAATATTTAAACCCAATGAATACAATTTTCTGCTAAAATAAAGAACATTTGGCTTTGCAGGGCCAAGTGATGTAAATCCCTCCTACCTCAATAATCTGATAGCTTGCAAACTGACCAGAATCCATAAGAACCCTTTATGGAGGCTCTAACTAAATAGTAGTAAGAGAGGTTGGGCTGGAGTCATCTCACAGAGACGAGAGAGAAAATGTCTCCCCAGTTACACCTAAAAGACAAAGGGGGATTTAAATAAAAGGATCATTCCTTTGGTATAAATTTAAGCTTATGCAATGAGGAATCACTAGTAGCTTTCTGGACTACAATCCCTTGTTACTTACAAGAGGCAATCGATGAGCAGATTGCAAGTTAGCATGTGTGGGGGGTAACTGAACACTTGCACTGTTGAAGTGGTTAAGTGCTTGAAACGCAATGACGTCACAATACAGAGGATTGGTAAATCTATGGTAAATTGCTATAGTGGTCAATGTTCTAATTTGCTTTGAAATAGACTCTTACAGGATTTTTACAGCAAGTCTAGAACCTGTAGAAGATTTTCTAAAAGTTTAATTGTGGAATTACCTAAGCAAAATATAAAGTATATATGTTGGTAATGCATAACGATCATCCCCAAGTAAAAAATTCTATAAACTTCAAAAATCCCATCTCTGGTATACAAATTCCATTCAAAGATGATCTAAAGTTTAGATTAAATTATTTTTGGAATTCTAACCATAGCACTATAGAAATGGAATTGGCAAGTTCCTTAGATTCAGTTGGCGGTCTCTTCATGTAGCGCAGCTGTCATAAACAAGTTTTCTACATTTCTAATTGTTGAGAAATTCTGGATCAGTGCCAGATCTTGTTAATAGCCAGCTGGGCCCACAAACAGCTTAAAGCTGCATCTGTGTAAGATGAGTGCATTACTATGATACATGTGTTATTCACTGTGGGAGGTGAGGAACAAGTAGTGTTGTTCTGGGCCACGTATTGATTTCCACAAAAAGAAAAAAAGTGGCACGGTTTGCACCTGGGAGAAATTCATTCTCTTTTGAATCTGGCCTTCAGAACTATTAAAATACAGCTGATCTTACTTAATTATGCTACAACTGTCTGGGTAAAGGGCCTTTTTCACAGTCCATTTGCCTAATATAATTTTAATTACTTTTACATGATCACACACATGCAGTGACTCTGGCAATTTGTTTGTATGGATGTGGGATTGTTTCCCTTCAGTAGCTGTCCTACTGGTATTGTTCTTGTTAAACCGTTTTATTCTGTTAGAACTGAACTCCCAATCTAACTGCCACGTATTTCAGAAATTGTGTGTGTGTGTGTATATGTGTGTGTATGTGTGAGTGTGTGTGTGTGTGTGTGTGTGTGTGTGTGTGTGTGTGTGTGTGTGTGTGTGTGTGTGTGTGTGTGTGTGTGAGTGTGAGTGTGAGTGGTGGGGGGTGGTGGTGGGGTTCTATGAGAGATTGTGAGTACAATGAGATTCAAATGATAGATTGTGGGACCAGATTATCATCTCACATCTAGTGTCAGTTTATTATGCAGTAACGCATTAATACATCTTCTTTCATGCACTTAACGTCTTAAAGACTCCTTTGTTGGAGTAAGACTTTCATGCCTCTGGACATTGCTCCAATAAAACTGGAATTAAAATTATATTAAATGTTTAATATTTCTGCATCCCTGTTTACCATTTGCAAGGCCTACCCCCTTTCTATTATTTTTATTGATGTTTACAGCTTTGATAGATATGTTTGTGACTAACTCGAGCCTCGTCTATATAAGAAACAATCCTTGAATCATCTTTTCTATCTAGAAAAAAAAAACCTTTTACTAGCTTGCAGCTTTTCCTGCCATGACCTTTTTTTCATAATTATTAAGATTGTATGGTGTTGGAGGAGGGGCTATCCCACAGACCATGGTAGCAGTAATACGTTGTCAGTTCTGGTGAGGTGTACAGCTCTCCATTTCTATAGCAGTGACCACAGGGCCAGTAAGAATGCTGAAACCTATGTAATTCCCTTCTTCAGCTGAGCTGACATACCCAGAAAACGGTTTCAGCCAGTCCTAGGTTCTGCTGTTGATCCTTCAGGTTCAGTCTTATACTGCACAGTGAACAGGGACAGGACCACCAGG
The DNA here is from genome assembly GCF_019279795.1 of Protopterus annectens. Lineage (NCBI taxonomy): Eukaryota > Metazoa > Chordata > Ceratodontiformes > Protopteridae > Protopterus > Protopterus annectens. Next base: position 209,340,407 of record NC_056747.1, on the reverse strand, counting down.
GTTACACCTGCAACAGGTTTGTCATAAAGTGAATCCTACAGTATTACATTATCAGCATGTTCTATGCACATGACATCAAGTATTGTTTGTTTTTTATCGATTTATTATTTTTTTTAATTTATCTGGTCTGAATAGTACTAGTGAAGGCTTCCATCTTAAGTAACTTTAGTAGTCGTGTTCTTGTGACATTACATTCTGACTACATTAATAAGGACACATAAATACAAAGGCCATGGTTCATTCTGCTGACGTGTTGTAGGGGTATTTGCACATTCTTCCTTTTCTGTTTAGCCTGCTGATTCATTATGCTCATCTCATTTGTGATGTCTGTGTACTGACAGTTATGGATGTACTTGTTACTTGGAAGCGTGGTCTGTAATTTTAATTTTGATTTGGCCGCATGAAAAATCAGGCTGGCTGTGCTTGTATATATGATCTCACTGGTTTTCCTTACAGTTTGCACCATTCCAAAAGTAGAATTATTAAAATCTTAAATTGTCTTACATGGATTCTTAGATATTTAATGTAGTTTTTTCCTGTTTATACTTTAAGCTTCATTTGTAAAGCTAGATAAAGTGTTCCTTAACCTTCTAGTGGTTGATTCATATAGGAGCTGTTCACTTTAATGTTTGTGCCATGGCTTACTAGAATAATATAGTCAAGAAAACCTGTCCTTTTTCTTAGAGTTTACTCTTACGGAATGTTATACTTCAGATGGATTGGCACACTGGGATGGTATATGAATTTCTCATGGTCATGCATTACATTGTTTTAGCCATATCTGAACTCATTTTTCCTTGCTCTAAAGCCTACGCTTCAGGGACTAACTCAAACTGTCTTGCCTTCGGCAAAACGTGTCTTATGGGCAAAATGAAAGTAGTCAAAAAGATGACATCACTTATGAATTTTGGTTATAAAGGAAACAGTCCAGGATTTAGCGATGGATAAAGGAGATAATATTCTTTGGTTCGTCTGAACAAAAGGAAGTGCGTAAGTATGTGGTTGTATCTTATTCTGCCTTTAAAGCATAATGGACAGTGGGGACCAATTAGGTTTTTTTTGGACTGCTGTAGTGAAAACAGTAGGAGGCAACAGACAATCACAAGTGCTTGCTTTTGTTACAAAGTCTGCTCTGAACCAGGCATGCTTTTGATGAAATTCAACCACAGGACATTTGGCCATAATTTCTGTTGCATCAGAGAAAGGACAGAAGGAAGAATGCCTAAAATACATACGTATATATATTCCATATAAATTATACAGGAAAATATTTCATGCTCTAGAAAAGAGACTGAGTGAGAGAGGATTGTACTCGTTCTGGTGTGTAGGGATACGCAAGTGTCAGAAAGAGCTCAGGCAGGTGGCTACATTCAAGACAGCTAATTAACTCGGCTTGTGTTACTGAATAGGTAGCAGATAAAAAGTACAGAGAAGCCACTGTGTTCTGTTTGTTCTGCAGCTGTGCAATGTGAATCCTACTAAAAGTAGTTAAAACTCGTGTTGCAAGCAGGATATGATATACTCACACCGCATTGCCGTTTTTTTCTATTCTCCTTTCCTCCACCAAGATATAGGTTCATAGGTTCATAGGTGTGTACTAGGCTAATGACCCTGGATCCTTTACAAGCCTAGCCCATAGGATTACCCTGGCATGGTGCCACCAGACCTTACTTTCCCAGTGCCTCTCTCGAGTAGAGCCACTGGAGTGATCCCCGGGGTGAATTTTCTATTTCCCATCCACTCATCAAGATCCCTCTTGAAGAGGGCCAGTGAGGTGCTCTGTTTGACATGTATAGGAAGTCTATTCCATAGCATGGGGAGTCTCTGAGTTATGAACCTGTCCCTCCAGCACGTTCTGTTGATTGTGGTAATGACGTTGAGGTCTCTGGAGTGTGTGGTGTGGAGGGTTTGAGATTCCTTTAGATGTAGCATTTCTAACAGAACTGGGTCAGGCATGGCTTTGTAAGTCAAGCAGAGATCGCCTATAAATAGGCGATATGAGACAGAGAATAGTTGGAGTTTTTTTAGTCTGTCCATATAGGACAAGTGTTTAAGGCCTAGAATCCTCTTTGTGAGGTACTTCTGTGGCCTCTCCAGTTGTTGCAGATGTCTAGTGAGGTACATGCCAAATGGGGCATTGTACTCTATGATTGACCTAATGACGGAAGAGTAGAGAGAGAGACAATGATCTCTTTCTTCCTAGATGCCAGACCATTAGTAATGAGATGTGCCACATAGAAGGGCTTTCTGACCACAGTGGCAGTGTGGTGGTCAAAAGAGAGGTTGCTGTCAACTGTGTTCCCAGATCTCTTATAACGCTGTCTGTGTTCAGTGGACTATCATTGATGAGGCAGTTCATGGGAACTGGATTTTTCCCAAAGGGGATGACGACACATTTTTTGGCATTGAGCTTAATGCCATGGTTCTGACACCAGTCGTTTATCTCCGTGAGGCCTTTCTGTAGGATGTCACCATCACTTGGGAAGTTAATAATGGCTCCCAACTTGCAATAGTCTGTGAACTTTGTCAGCCAGAGTCCCTTTGTGTTAGACTGGACTTCTGAGAAGTAGATACCAAACAGAAGAGGACCCAGGACTGATCCCTGTGTGATTCCACTCGTGACTGGTCGGCAGTCTGACTTGGAGACAGCAACTTTCACACTGTGGGCTCTGTGAGCCAGTTTGCAACCCACCTAGTGATATAGGGGTTGATGCCTAGCTTAGTGAGTTTTTCTATGATTCCTGAGTCTATTGTGGCAAAATAAAACTAGGGCTGCTAAGAAGAAAACTGTGTCATCAGGAGTAGCTAAAAACAGTCTGAATAAATCCTTCTACACATATATGAAAAATTGAAAAAAAATTTTAGAAAAGAACCAGTTTCAAATCTGTTTTGTACAATGTGTTTTTGGTTCAAAAGAGAGCCATTACCTATTTACATATATGTGGTAAATACCTCTGTATGATGTTCGTTAGTTTAGATAGTTTAATTTCTAGACATAATATAGCTGCTTCTACTGAAAGAAAATATATTTATTATCAGAAAAGATTATGCCATCATACCAGTAACATTATCAGGAATCATACTCAGATTTCAAACATTATTGGACAATATTTTATTTGCAATTGCTAACGTGATTTCTTCAGTTTCCTCTAAAAGAGTGAGGCTATGATTTCTCCTTACTGTGAGTGGAGGTGCAGAGCTTTGAATGTGTGTTCTGGCATGACATCTGTAGCCATGGGGAGAAGGGGATCATTTTTGCGTGACAGTTATGTGCCACCTGCTTTGATCTTTGTGTATTTAGTATTACGCTCTTATGTGTTAACACCCTTGTTAAGAAAACCTAGAAAACAACATACTCTTGTTCTTGAGAAGAAACGGGTCTTACAAGTATGACCATATCCCATTGCAGTGCACATATAACATTACAGAACAGTCTATGTTGCAGTGCAACAACTCTTACTCATCCAGCCAAGAAATAACCATAGGTGTGATGAAGCTATTAATTTATTCGCTGCAACTGCCAAATACCCCTAGACATTTAATAACTTACTAGGAAGTAATCAACCCCATTGTCCTTTCCACAGATAAAAATAAAACACAATGGTCAGATAGCTTCCAGTTCCACAAAAGCAATAACTAGAAAATGGAAATCAAAATTTAAACCAACCATATTAGAAGTAGTGAATATAGTAACAAAGGTAAAACAATTGGAATTGAGATATTTGGAAAAAGGTAGCTGCAAGCTACATAGAAAAAAAGGGAATTGTGGGAACAATGCATATAGGGAAAAATGAGGTTTAAAAGAAGGCAGGACTTAAATGAGCCATGTAATGCCTGACTGAAAATGCTTGGGTAGATAATAAGTGATTTAGAATGTTTGCAACTTGGAGTCTGTCAGTATGGTTTGTGATGTAAAATGCTTGCAAGTAGGATTGTGTCAGTGTGGTTTATGTTGCTTAGGTTATATGATATATAGCAGTATATGTGAAGCATAATGTGTGTGAATTTTAACTTGTTAATGCAGTTTGATTACTTTTATATACATGTAAATGTGCCTATGTCACAAGTGATAATTAAAGGTGTTCAAAACAAAAGTTAATTGGACTTGTAAGTCTTTAATGGATAACCTTTAAAAACCTCTGTTTCTGTTGATAGTTTCCCTCAGATAGTGAATTATGGTAAAAGTCCCATCCCATGTTCTATCTTCTGCAAATTATTTATTCAAAAAGTAATAATTGATTATGAAACTACCCAGTTGTGGCTTTAATGGGGTCACTCTAAAATCTCTTAAAACATGCCTGCTTGGGGATAGGGTAGGGGTAGGCTACTGCCATGATTGATGGCCAGGCCAGCCGAGAGGGTAAGAACCTCAGGTATCACGCACCTGGGTGACTGATGTCATTCGCTGGTTGCTCGTCTGATAACCTGATGGACAGGGTCTACCAATCAAATGACTCATCAAGCAGCTCCAGTATGCAATCCATGTTGCAATTGCATGTGCCTAGTTGCTGGCTCACCATATGGACCACCAGTCTCTGCATCTACTGCAGTGTAACCATAGATGACACACCCACTGTCTGGCTTTAGAACAGGAGTTTTCATTTTCTTTTCAAAGCTTGAAACAGATGACATCACAGAACCTTCATATCACCATTGGCAGATAAGCCATCACCTCCTCAGGAGAGGCAGATACAGAGGGCCACTGTCCACTGTCATAGCAGCTGATGGAAAGTAAGGTGAATGCTTCCATGCTGTGTCCTTTACCACAGAAGATGTATGCATTTGGGAGGCACAAAGGGCAGAAGCTGATAAGATACACAGATGACGTGAATAACAGTGCAGCTGTACACTGCAAGGCTATAAATACTGCACATACCCCACTGCCTAGACATGCAGCCTGACATCTGCAGTAGACCACATTCAAATGTTATTGCTCAGCTGCTGTAAATTAAAAGAGGCGTTGGTAACCACTGGTGAGCAGTCGTAACCCAGTGGGATATAAATGACCAAATGCAAAATGCCATCAACCTCTGAGGAAGACTAAAATGACTGCAGATAAATCCACCAAGTATGAAAAAAACAAAACAAGTGGTGAACTTTCATTACAACCAGGAATGATATATTAAAGCACACAATGTAGATATTTTTATCTGGCCCTATCTCTTGAAGTAGGTCATGGGGCAGTAATTCAGTTTATCAAATAGATGCCTGTATTGCAGCTGTTTGATGCCTGTGGCATTAGACAACACCTGGCAGGTCAAAGTAGGCATCATCCTTTTTAAATGAGCCATCATTACACACCAGAAAGTGCTCCGTACTTTATGTCCATGGATAAGAAGAGGAGGAGGAAGAAGAAGACAAAATCCTGCTCTCAGTGGCACAATATGCAATTAACCTGTGGGGGTCACTGGAGGTAGCAGTCCTGGCCATTCTGTAGGTCATATCAAGGAATAACATGCTAGATTCATGGACACAGTTGCATGTTAATGAATCATGCTGTGTAACATAGTTTGGCACTGTGGTGCAGTGCTCTGTATGCTCTCTGTGCATATCCACTGGCGCAAACATCACATGTCTCATGCACAACTATATGTGCACACCTTCACTCACTAGGTATGGCTAGCATAGTATGCAGACTAAGCGGTTCACAGTCATTGGTTCTATCTGACATCATCAGCATTCTAGCCTTGCTAAGTGAACTATGTTAGCTGGATATAAAGTGTTGTCGCCATCTTGTGCAAGACCTCTTTGAAACACATGAATGGAATCTATCTGGAATTACTAGGAAAAGTCAGTGGCCATGGAGTATTCTAGAGAGAAGGAAAGAGACCTGTAGCTATTGCACTGATGGAGTACCTGTGGCTCCTGCCATGGTGAAAGTTGGGTTAGTGTATAGTGTGCGTAAATGACACATATGGAGACAATGGCCACATATGGAGACAATACTTGGAGAAGATGACAAACTAGGAGAATGATGGTGCAACTGGCGGCTCTCCATATTCATGAAATGCATATACTGGACAAAAGATGTTCAGAACAGAATGTCAGGGGACCAGATCTGTTTGAGCATAGTGCAGCATTTGAATGCAGTGCCAGGCCAAAATGAAGGAGGGCTACAAATATGCTGTCCTCTGCAAAGTAGAAGACTTGGGGCTTTGCAGTGGAAAGGATTACCACAGGAAGAAGACAACCAGCAATCAAGAGGCTAACAAATGCTGATGAATTTTTGTTGTCACTCATTGGACAGAAGGTTTGGCCCCTTTCACCAGATGTTGGTGTGGATGTGGGTGCAGGCCTAATTGCTACTACTTGTGTGTCCATAGGTTGGTAGTGAGTATAGTTCTGTAGTACGGCACATACATATGCCTTAAATGCAGAGAATGTACTGCTGTCAGCCTGCACTTCTGTTTTATAGGAGCTTCTACTCTGCAAAAGCATCATCTTGTGTGCACTAGTTAAATGCTGCACAGTGTTATATGGCAATGTTTAGCATCTGTTCTAGAATGCATGCCACGTGGTGGGGCTGGGGGGTAGTGCAACAATAGGGCTCACACTGGTGTCATATATTTCAGGCATTCACAGTTTCCAGTGATGAAGGTTCCAGAACAGCAGGGAAACAGGAGGCTGACATCAGCAGGGCTGATATGGCTGATTATGACAGCAACATATAGGTAGTCTGGTCTGATGACATAGTGACAGTGTCTTTTGTGACTCTCGGGGGGTGATGGAATGCAGACATGTATGGGTACACAGGCATCCACGCACATTACTGCTGAGAGCCTGGCCTAACTGGAGCCTGCTATACTACCTGTAGGTGAGACTCCCACACAATGACCCCCCTTTATACCCACCAGTCACAGTCTCCATCTGATGTGGACCCACCCACTTCAGGTTACAAACACAAAGGACTTTGATGCTGGTATGACTCACATGCTGTCCCTGATACAAGCCTATCACCCAGAATCAACCAGCAGATAAGCAAATCAGTGACTCAGGTGCAATCACTGCCTGTGTGGAGCACTGTACAGCTGAAAAGTTAGGTGAGCATCTGTTGACTGCATAGTGACCTAGAGTGTTGACATAAGGACTTAATACTAATACTGACATTACAGGTAGCAAATGTTGCCTCCTCCGTTGTAGCCATGCAACTACCGATGGTTAAGGTGTTTACCTTACAGACACAAGGTGCAGGGTTTGATTTTTACATGGGGTAAAATGGCCCACAAGGACAGTTAACCTAGTGCTAATCTATGATCCATGATCCTACCCTGCAGTCCAGCTCTACTGACCATGGTGTAAGTGGCCATGGGTCAACCCAGACATGAGAAAACATGAGTGGTGTGTCTCACATCAGGGGCACAGTGAATCTGATGCAGCACTTGTGTCACTGGATGGCACATAGCATGGAACCCCTTGGCCATTGCTGAAGCTATTTTTCAGGATCTAGCCATGGGTAGCCCACTGAGGGTAGCCACACAAGTTCACATAGATTAACCCCATCCTGCTGGATGGGGTTAATCAAACCCTGCTGGTTGATTCTGGGTGATAGGCTTGTATCAGCGGAGTGTAGCCTCCCAGACATCTCTAATGCGCAGGTGAAAGCTGCTCTCTCTAAAGCTAAAAACACAGCATCAATGGGACCGGATGGTGTCCCCGGCTGTGTGCTACACGAACTCAATGAGGAACTAAACCCGCATATAAGGCAGCTGTTTAATCTTAGCCTTACCACAGGATACATGCCCAAGGAGTGGCGTACGGCAACTGTGGTCCCACTCCACAAAGGCGGTACCTCTACGGACCCTGGAAATTACCGCCCCATAAGCTTAACAAGCCTGGTCTGCAAAGCTATGGAGAGGATCATAATGGAACTCATAAACAAAGACATAGGGGGCTTGCAGACACTGGACCCGACCCAGTTTGGCTTTGTCAAGGGCAGATCATGCCTTTTGAACTTGGTCGACTTCTTCGAAACAGTCACCAAGGCCATTGATGAGGGAAAGGCAGTCCATACAGCCTACCTTGACCTTGCAAAAGCTTTTGACACAATACCCCACTCGGGTATTATAGAGAAACTTACCAGCTTAAATGTAAACCCATATGTCACAAGATGGGTTGCAAACTGGATAAAGGACAGAACCCACAGGGTTAGAGTTGCTGGCGCCATGTCAGACTCCAAGCCGGTCACAAGTGGTGTCCCACAGGGCTCAGTCCTTGGCCCCCTGTTGTTCGGCATCTACTTCTCAGAAGTACAGGCAAACATAGGAGCATTATGGCTGACAAAGTTTGCAGATGACTGCAAACTGGGCGCCATAGTGGAAAGTACATCGGACACAGATATCCTTCAGAGGGGTCTCATAGAAACTGATAACTGGTGCCAGAGCCATGGCCTGAAGTTAAATGCCAAAAAATGTATAGTCATACCCTTCGGGAAAAACAAGGTAACCCCAAGCTACCATATAGGTGGCAATCCATTAAGCACAGAAGAGGTTATCAGGGACCTGGGGACCCAGGTTGACAGTGGCCTTTCTTTTGACACTCACATTGCTAAAGTGGTTAGAAAGACTTCTACATTGCCCACCTGATCATGAAGGGATTCACATCCAGATCAAGTGAGGTCATTGTTCCCCTGTACTCTTCACTTATTAGACCAATGATCGAGTACAATGCCCCATTCGGGATGTATCTCACCCGACACCTGCAGCAATTGGAGAGACCCCAAAAGTTCCTCACCAAAAGGATAAAGGGACTCCAATATCTGTCATATGCTGCCAGACTGAAGAAACTCCAGCTCTATTCAGTCGCATACCGCCTGCTCAGAGGTGACCTGTGCCTGACATACAAGGCCATGTCCAACCCGGAATTAATGGACATGCTCCACCTCAAAAAATCCAAATCTACCAGATCCACTAGAGCAAGCGACTTAAACCTTAGCACGGATATAAATAGGACATGCTGGAGGGATAGATTTGTCACCCAGAGACTCCCTATGCTGTGGAATAAAATCCCGGTCCATGTGAGGCAGAGCACCTTGCTGGCTCTGTTCAAGAGAAATCTTGACCGGTGGATGGGAGATTGTAGGTTTACCCCGGGAATCATCTCTGTGTCATTGCTGGACAGAGGCACAACAAACTAATGGGCACAGTATTTTTTAACATAAGGGGTGGCGTAAGCCACAAAACTTTGGGCTAGGCTTATAAATGCCTTAGGGCAGATAGCCTAGTATAAACCTATGAACCTTTCTGTGTGATGATTCCATGCCTAATGTGAATAGGTAGTCAATTGCTTGCTGTTAGCAGTTACCCTTTCACTGGAAAATGCAATCCTGACATCCTCATACCTTAGTTTCCAAAGGAATGATCATACCATGTGTACTCCTTGATTCCAATCAGGGGTGACATATTTTGACTAGATCCCACAGTGTATCCATTTTGACCCTGAAATTATTGACTATCTGATGTTTGTCAACTGATGGTATGTGAGTTGCTGCCTGCACCATCTCCATTGGCTACTCGCTATATTGGCAATTCTGGCTTAAATTGGTACCACAAACTGGCTTTTGAGCCGCTGCTGCTGCCATGACTTGTGTCCTTTAACCTGTAAATAATGGCATTTAATCTGTTTGACAAAGAGGGCACAGCATTGCTATGTTTATGCATCTTTCTGTCACTCCACCATGTTGGGCTCCTGTGCTTGCATATTCCATGTTGATCATATGCATGGAGTTTCTCATTTACATGTCATTATGATCTCATTTGCATGCAGTGCATCTTGCACAGTTTTGAGAATTGCACTTTCGCACCAACAGTGCCACGTGCATGGCCACTCCCAGTGGTATTTTGCACTGTGCATGCACAAACTGATTCCTAGCCTTGGTCCCTGTCATAATTTCTCTAGTTGATATGTAATCTTACCACATGCCCTTTAAGTAACTTTATAGCTTTGTGCACAAATAATCAGTTCCAGAAGTTTGTCTTAAGACTTCATGTGCCCTTGTTTTATTCATTAATTTCTGATAATATCAGTAATCTAACTGCACTTTGTTTCATCTATAATTGCATCTATTTCTGTAATCATGGCCTATCTACTCATGCTATGCTACTAAACTGTGTGCCTTTTTTCCATTATTTCTTATTACTTGTAGTTTTATGACACAAGGTCATGGCTCATAAAGGATCCTTGGGTTAAGTCTGCTTCCCTTAATGAAATAAATAAAATGTAAATAACTTTTGTATCATTATTGAGAAAATGACAGCCTGCTTCCAGCGACTATAGATGAGAAAAGAGAGTACCTAGCTTATGTAGCCCCCTCCCCCATTAGAGTCAAAACCCTGCTGTGAGGGACATGGTGCAACTATTTGATTATGATCAGACAGGCCCTCCCTTACATAATGCTTTGCCTTCTCCGTGTACAGAGAGACAGAGGAAAAACAAGTGTTGACATTAATTTGAACTGCTCACAACATGCAATCAGCCATTACTGAGAAAGAGCATAAGAGAACTGGCCTCAGGTGAGTGCGTTGCCTACAGGATGCTCGTCTACCAGTTTAATGAGCTGCTTGATTTGTCTGATGTATTGCCTTCTGCCTCATTATAAGATGTAAACACATTGTACAGCTGAGTTATAGTTTTAACTTACATACTCAATATTATTTTATCATATGTGTTCCTTAATTACAACTTGATCATGTCATGCTGTTTTACTTGAATAAAAGTAACAGTGATGGAATGATAGAGAAAGAAATACAATCCGCCATAATATTTTCTTTTTTATTTTCACTGCCTGGTCCTTTTCAGTCACAGGCTGGCTACCAGGCACAAATTATAGGAAAATAAATTTCAAAAATGCATGTTTCTGGCTGACATGCATATACACACACACACACACACACACACACAGACACTCACGGAATTGATTTGTAGAGTACAACGTCATATAAAAAGGAGCCAAGAGTACACACATTCATACCCTCTAAAGTTCATCTCCCAAACAAAGGAATGAGAAGAGATATTCTAACACCAGGTCAATCTGTTTGCCCGATAAAAGTAAGGCTAGCCACATTTTCTAGAAGAAGATTTCAAGAAGTCACATTTAGATTCCTGTTTTTTATAGGTGGAGTTTGCATTGTGAGACAACATGATCTTGATTTTTGTACATCATTTGTGACACCTTTGCCACATGGCCAGGACCAGTGCCTCCTACCATCACCTGTAACACCTTTGTCACATGGCCAGGATCTGTGCCTCCTACACCTTTTCCAAGTAGAGAGCCCTCTGTCATGTGCTGCATTTGTCTTCTGTTAGTATGTGCTTGTGTGTTGATGTGCGTGTGTCTGTATGTGTGTAGGGGGTGTGACAGAATGAATAGCTCATAAGAAGTTTGAAACATGGTTTCTTTAATTTGATTTGCACTCTAACTCTCATCTGCTAACTTGAAGTGACTACTACAAACATAACTAATGCTGATAGAAAATACCCTCCTCTAGAGTTCAAAAATCTCATCTGCTGCATTCCAGATACTGCTTAACATCTTGTAACGACCGATATCCCCGCCATTTAATAAAACGTGTCACATATAAAAACAATCGTCATTTATTTATATGTATCCAGTATACATAGTAAGTTAATAATTAATTGCAACGTTACTCTTCGTTAGCATTCTTTATTCACTTTGATACTGGAGTATTATTTACATTTCAGACAACATATAGTTCCCTATATTTAAAATTGAATCTTTTCTTTTCAGTATTTTAATTATTTTAAAATGCTCAAGTACTATGACCTCAATAACATGTTTAGTTACTGGCTTATGTTTGTAACAATGACTACTTCATAGGGGGTCTTTTCATGGAGCATGAGAAAAGCACACGCTCGCATACCAATTATCTGGGATGTATATGGGATTCATGGAGCATGATACAAACACACACTAGTATACCACCAATCTGGGATGTATATGGGATTCATGGAGCATGGTACAAACAGACATATATCAACGATCTGGGATGTACATGGGATTCATGGACCCAGAGACTCACCAGACTCTGGAATAGGCTGCCCATACATGTCGCAGAGCACCTCTTTGGCCCTCTTCAAAAGGAACCTTGATGATTGGATGTGAGAAAGGAAATTCACCCCGGGGATCACGTCAGTCGCCCTGCTCGACAGGGGTCCAGGGAAGTAAATAGTGTGGGAAGAAATAGCCAGGGAATTGTTATGACTTGGCTTGTATAGGCCCTAGGGCCGATAGCCTAGTACCAACCTATGAACCTATCATACAGACATGCACGCACTCATACACCAGCGAACTGGGATGTACATGGGATTCATGCAACATGATACAAACATGCACACATTCATATACCAGTGATCTGGGATGTACATGGGATTCATGCAGCATGATACAAACACACACACACTCATACACCAGCGATCTGGGATGTAAATGGGATTCATGCAGCATGATACAAACATGCACACATTCGTATACCAATGATCTGGGATGTACATGGGATTCATAGAGCATGATACAAACATGCACACATTCGTATACCAATGATCTGGGATGTACATGGGATTCATGGAGCATGATACAAACATGCACACATTCATATACCAATGATTTGGGATGTAAATGGGATTCATGGAGCATGATACAAACATGCACACATTCGTATACCAAAGATCTGTGTTGTTCATGGGATTCATGGAGCATGATATAAACACACTCATATACCAATGATCTGGGATGTATCTGTAAATGATACTCTACAATATTTGCTACAGTTTCATTTATTTTTTTTTTAACTAAAATCTGTGGGCTCTAGTGTTCCATGTAATCCATGTAGGCAGTGTTATAAACTGTAAAAGCTGTTTGTTACATTTGTAGAAAGCAGTTGTTACAGTTTAAACATACGATTTTTGTTTGTTTTGTTTTTGACTAAAACCTGAATGTTGTAGCACTCTGTGAAGACAGGGTATAAACTGTACCATCTATTTGGTGCATTCATAGCAAACGGTTTACTACAGTTTAAAAATACTGTTTTTGTTTTAAATTGAAACATGAGTGCCATAGTGCTCTGTGTAGGCAGGGTATAAGTTGCTACAGTTTCAAAGATTATATTTTTTTAATAAAATAAGTTGAAAGAGGGTTGGGGCAGAGCACAGAAACGGGACCCAAATGTCTGAGACCGGAGGTAGAGGTAGGGAGGAATGTGTTGTACATATGGCTACCTGGTTGGGTGCCAGTAGAAGGAACTTTGACTTTTTTTCTTTTGGTGGGGGGGGGGGGGGGGCAAGAAGATTGTCTCATTACACAGACACACACGTACACACAGATGCTATCACACAATTAATATATTTTTTTTCACCTCACTTAAACTGTTTTTTTTTTAACTTGAGCTTGGCAAGATTTAAGTAAAACTGCAAGTCCTTTTTACTAGTATTGCAAGTTTCTTTTTAATAGTAAAGAGTTTTTTATTATTATTATTATTATTATTATTATTTTTATTATTATTAGGTTCATAGGTTCATAGGTTCATACTAGGCTATCTGCCCGAGGGCATTTACAAGCCTAGCCCATCGTTTTGTGGCTTACGCCACCCCTTTAGTATGGGGAACTATACCCATTGTTTTGCTGTGCCTCTGTCGAGCAGTGACACTGAGGTAATCCCTGGGGTATATCTGCGATCTCCCATCCATTGGTCAAGATTTCTCTTGAACAAGGCCAGCGAGGTGCTCTGCCTCACATGTACCGGGATTCTGTTCCACAGCATAGGGAGTCTTTGGGTGATGAATCTATCCCTCCAGCACGTCCTATTAATAGCCGTGTCGAGGTTTAAGTCTCCCGCCCTTGTGGCTCTGATGGATCTAGATTTTTGAGGTGAAGCATATTCATCAAATCTGGGTTTGACATGGCCTTGTATGTTAGGCAAAGGTCACCTCTGAGCAAGCGGTGCGACTGAATAGAGCTGGAGTTCTTTCAGTCGGGCAGCATAGGATAGATTTTGAGACCCTTTATCCTTTTGGTGAGGAACTTTTGTGGCCTCTCCAGCTGCTGCAAGTGTCGGGTCAGATACATTCCAAATGGGGCATTGTACTCAATCATTGGTCTGATGAGTGATGAGTAAAGGGAGACTATAACCTCCCTTGATCTAGATGAGAATCCCTTCATGATAAGGTGGGCAATGTAGAAGGTCTTCCTAACTACTTTAGCTACATGGGTGTCAAATGACAGACTACTATCAACCTGGGTCCCCAGGTCCCTGATAACTTCTTCTGTGCTCAGTGGATTGCCTCCTATTTGGTAGCTAGGGGTAACCTTGTTTTTCCCGAAGGGTATGACTATGCATTTTTTGGCATTTAACTTTAGGCCGTGGCTCTGGCACCAGTTATCCGTTTCTGTGAGACCCTTCTGAAGGATATCTGTGTCAGATGTGTTTTCTACTATGGCCCAGTTTGCAGTCATCTGCAAACTTTGTCAGCCATAACCCTCCTGTGTTTGCTTGTACTTCAGAAAAGTAGATGCCAAACAAGAGTGGGCCCAGGACTGAGCCCTGTGGGACACCACTTGTGACAGGCTTTGAGTCTGACATGGCGCCAGCAACTCTGACCCTGTGGGTTCTGTCACTCAGCCAGTTTGCAACCCATCTTGTGATGTATGGGTTAACATTTAAGCTGATGAGTTTTTCAATGATACCCGAGTGGGGTATTGTATCAAAGGCCTTAGCCAGATCGAGGTAGGCTGTATGGACTGCCTTTCCCTCATCAATGGCTTTGGTGACTGTTTCGAAAAAGTCAACCAAGTTTAAAAGGCATGATCTGCCTTTGACAAAGCCAAACTGGGTTGGATCCAAAGTCTGCAAATTCCCAATGTCTTTATTTATGAGGTCCATAATGATCCTCTCCATGGCTTTGCAGATAAGGCTTGTCAAGCTAATGGGCCGGTAATTACCAGGGTCGGTGGAGGCACCGCCTTTGTGAAGTGGGACCACAGTTGCAGTGCGCCACTCCCTGGGTACGTATCCAGAGGTAAGACTTTGATTAAACAGCTGTCCTAGCTGTGGGTTTAATTCCTCATATTATTTTTATTATTATTATTATTATTATTATTATTATTATCACTACTACTTTATACTCACCAAACACCAAAGCAGTATTTAGTGAGTCTAAACAATGTCTGCCAGTGTTTTCATTCAGCCCCCTCTTTATTGCAGTTTAATATACTGCTGTGAAACAGTGAACTTGTTTACGGTCGACTTTTTCCACCCTTTACCTGTACATTAACCTGTTGGGGGATATTCATTCTTCACTTAGGCTGACATGTTTTGCCCATTGTCTAAGCAGCCTTAAAGCATGGCAATGTCCGACACAGACTCCTGACTACTGGAGACGACATACAGTTGAATGTCATCAATGTAAGACTGACAATGAATTGATCTCCCCTTTACGATCTGTCTTAAGTGGCGGCATATACCGTATAAACAAGATAAGTGCCAGCATGGAGTCCAGAGGTCACCCACACTCCAGGCAATGACAACTAGGATCATTTTCTCAGAGACCACCTGCTAGGTACAGATCATGAGGTAGAAGGTAAACCATTAAAAAAGCTATGATACTGTCTCAAGTCCTCACTAAGAATACCATGGTCCTTGGTGTTAAAATCTGCAGAGAGATTGAGAGGTCCCAGGTGCAGTGGATTTCAGTATATGGAGTTCAATAAGAAGTCAAATAATGACTGCCTCAGTGTTATGATTAGATCTTAGCCCAGACTTGAAAGAAATCAAATAAGTTGTGATGTCATATGGCCACACATCAGTGAAAATACTTCTTTCTCAGTAACTTTTTCTATAAAAAGGAAGGTTAGACACAGGTTGACAATTTTTCTTTCTGATGGGATCAGGAGACCATTTTTTTGAAAATGGGAGTTTATTAAAAACAGATTTAGTACTGATGCTTTCCAGGAGGACTTGGCAATTTGAATGCAGCTGAAGCTAATGATCTAACCAATAATTAAGTAATGTAGGACTAGGGTCCACCCCCTGGGAGGTTGGATGTGATGATGAAAGCATGTTCATGATCTTATCAGAGTTGATGTAACCAAACTGAGCCTATCAAATTAAATAAGCAAACAACCAATGACCAAGATGTGGGACAAATAGCAAGAAAATAACCAAGTATAAAAAAACACAAGTTCAGTCCCAGCAAGGCAGCAAAAAATAAAACTTCCAAATGGAAATAAAAATGAAGTTTAATCATACAAGGTAAGCGCTTTCACGGTTTGGTACCGCTTCATCAGACAACAGCACATTAACACAATACAGTTTAAAAAGCAGTAATAGCCAATGAAAAAGGCTGCTTAATTAATGAGTAGAAAACAATTACAGCATTTAAAGTGCTAGTATCTAATAAACACTCTAAAGAATCCCTAGTTCAAAAAAACAAGTAGGCAGCATAATATACACAATCATAATCATGAGCCTATCAAATGTCTGGAATATTTGCATATGATGCAGTATAATAATCTTATGCACTGCGGTGGTGGTGCTGCGGTAGCGTTGTCGCCTCACAGTTAGACATTGCCCATTCGATTCTCAGTTAGAGTGCCTTCTGTGTGGCGACATGTGTGAACGGGCGTTCCTTTGTTGAAGGTTGTGCGTTAGGTCCAGCAAGCCAGCACGTAAAACTCTACTGCCAATCATTAGCGGACCAGAGTCCCGCTGTGGCGACCCCTAACCGGGGAAAGCCGAAAGACACAAACAAACAAACAAGCAAACTGCGGCTGAAAGAGTGCTGATTTTGATAATTTTATTTGCAAAGTAACATGTTTTCTCCTTATATTTGACGTAAAAGAAAACTTTACATGCAGTCAGACAGGCTGCATTGTACAGGCTGTCACTTAGAAGAGTATAGCTGGCTGGGTCAGTGCAGAAGAAACTTCACTGGACATATAGTTGACATCTTATGTGAGATTTCTATGAAGTATGCAGCAAAACATGCAACCAAACTGACTGTACTCAGAGGCAAGCCCATCAGCATTTGCAGTGCAGCCATGGTCAATTTCCACATGGCACAGAACTCATGTGAAGCAGCAGATTTGGGATATTCACTGAGTGCAATGACAGTGTCCCAATAGCCTATGATACTCATATGATAGGTTTCAGCTGGAGTATCTGGACTGTCAACACTAGCCCCCTCCAAGAACTGGTATGTTGTAGCTTTCAAAATATCACTGCTAATGTTACATAAGTCTGCAGTGGGCCAGTATCTGGTATTATCACAAGTGGGTACCCACTACTCTTTATACTCAGATGGAAGACCATCGCATATCATTTATTTTAAAGCAGGATTCATTGTCAGTAACAATATATTCAGATAAGCCATAAGCAATGGACAGCTTTTTCAAATGACTAATAGTTGGACATATGATTTCTGGCATACAAAATACTTGTTTTCATTTTAAAAATGCATCCATTCATGTCATGAATGCATTATTCATATATGGTCTGGAGAAATCAATATATAATCTCTTCCAGCATCTCCCCAAAATTCCAAAAGGTTTAATATTGCTTGTTTAAGCATCTGCTTTTTATTTGATAAAGAATGCATGCTTTCTGCATTCTTTAAATTTGTTCTTTTTGATTTGGCGATCAAACTACTCTTGTAGCTAATACTTTCATTTTAAAATGCCAAGGTAACAAGCATGGAGTCCTTCCAGCACATTCTTTTACATCTTCCATGGAACAATTACTTAAGTACCTTATAAGACACGACTTTTAACTACTGAAAGCTCAGATCTTCTCTTATAAAATGCTTTGAACTCCTCACCAGAATTTGTTGTTGCCAGCTAGTCTTCCATTGCAAAACTTCACACTTCTTTGCTAGTTCTGGTTATATCGATTGATTCATTATTGTGCTACAACTTTTTTATTTCAGTTCCAGCTTATTGGTGAACCTAAGTGTATCTCAACATGGGTTCCTGTCAGAAGAACAAAGATGCATTATTTTGAATGCGTCTTCGTCGAACTGTAAATGTCGAAAACGCAAAATGATGAAGCGGCTTTTGAGCGTATTCTTTCCCTGGAAAATAAGTCGCTTGGCCGCTTCTGTCACTTTGCCATTTTCGGCATTGCAGTGCGATCTTAGAGTTGGTATATTTAAGTAGGGGGGTCGGGGGGGCACAGCTCCCCACAAGGGTGGTGTGGGAGGTGAAGCCCCCCACTTAAAATTGAGTTTAGTGTGTTTTATTTTTGTTTTGTTTTCTTTTGTGGTCGATATAACAGCGTTCAATCTTTTGATCGTTCGCTGTTATAACATAGACCCTCTGAACACAAGCCCACCACAAACTACACACACATGTGCACATCTATGGATAGTAAAGGGGGTTGCAAATTTACCCATGATGCACGTAAGAGGGTTGAAAGGATCTAGGTTACCTGGCAACAATGCAAGCAGGTGCTTGTAGGATCTGCAGACTCCACACAGACTCCATACAGAAAACACACCAAATGAGACCCAGACTGTAGAACCAAGCAGTGTGAGAACATGTATCATCAATTCTAACAGGAAAGTCCTGAAAATATGTATAATTTCAGTTGTTACCAGGAATGTCTTGAAAATGTTACTCAGCCAAAGGATTCACTTACTATGTAATTTTTCCTTTACATTTTCTGAAATGTTGGCTAACAGAACATTAGTGAAGTCCTTCACCATTAGTATTGCACTTGTCTAATGGATATAGGCTGACAATACAATACCCTTGTCTTCATCCTTGTTACTGCTATCATAAACTCATATACTCAAACTGTTTTAAAGGTTTATTGGCATTGATCAACTTGATTTTTTTTTTATCAACATTAGATAGTTATGGAATATCACTTTACAGAAATCAAAGCAAGCACCCTCTGAGCTGGACAAAGAGTATAAGTAATTATCTTTCATCGTCTGATGGCATGACATTTCTGAGACATCACAACCAAGTGGTAATGATAACTCTTGTTTGTGTTTACCAGCAGCATATCCCAAGTCAGTATTTCCGTACATTTCAGAAAACCTTTGGTTATTTACATTGCCAGATCACATTAGCGTTCAGCAAACTGTAAAGCAGTGGTAATACTGCAATTCAGATAAGCAGAAGCATTCCATAATAAGTAATTAGGTCAAGAAACACCTATGACTCCTTCCCATGTGTGATGGGAGGGTGACTATGCCCCTTAACTGGCAGCATGGCAGTTAGTACAGAGGAATACGTCTATGAGTTGCTAACAATATATTTCCTGTGGTTGTGGGTTTGATTCTACCAGTCCTTTTACCAGCTGTGTGACTATGGTCAAGTTATTTAACCATGGGAACTTGGGCTACACTTCTAAATAATCTCCTAGACTGCATGGTTAGTAACTACCAATGATGACCTGTCCAGAATGTTCTGGATTTTGTATCATCATCCTGTCTTTCATAGTATTTTTTTTTTTTGGTAAATCGATAATGCTAGGCATTCACGTTTATATTTCTTATTGTTTACAAAATGCATTTTAATGCAAAACATGTTCTATCACCTTTTTAAGTGAATTAGAATAATATTTAAAAAGTGTTGCTGACCTTCCAGTTTGTCATCACATTACTTTTGGCTTTGTCTAGAGTGCTTGAGCGACGAAGACAAGCAGTATGTAGGGCACTCTGTGAATGGCCTTCACTTTCTCTAGGAAGTAATGAGCACATCCTGTTTCTGTCTATATAAATTCACTCTGTGATGTATCAGATTTATATCCTGATGTTATAGTTTGCAATCTTGGCATCACATTATAGGAGTTACTGAGATGGTCATGTTACAGCTTCAGCAAGTAATTAAATGCTTGACTACATTTAAATCCTATAATTAAACCCTAGTGATGCCTCCAGGTGTTTTTTAGCCTGCTAATTCATCTAGGCATCTAATATTGGTTGTTCATATTCCAAACCAATGCTGTATAGAAGCTATTGAAACATTTCGTCTTAAAGCTTACATGACGGCAACACAACTAGACTAATTCTTGGCCTCCACGTAGTACAGCTAAAGAGATTCTAAACGTTATTCATATGATGTCGTTGGTCATAATTTTCAATTTTTTGTAAATATCTCACCAACCAAGTGATACTTAAGAGATTAGCCTGTATGAAAGTTGTATGAACAAACTGTTGCTTGACAGTGTGTGTAATTTAAATGGTTACTGAGATGTTGTAATCTATGCCGCGGTGGTACGGCGGTAGCGTTGTTACCTCACAGCAAGATTTTCTCACGTTTGATTCTCGGCGTGGCTTGGGAGTGCCTTCTGTGTAGAGTCTGCATGTCCTCCCCGTGGTTGGGTAGCGTTCGAAAGACATGCGTGCATAAATGGGCATGCCTTCATTGAAGGTTGGGTGTCGAGCTGGCACCTTGGCGTTTCGTAAAAATCTGCTGCCAATCATAGTGGACCGGAGTTCCGCTGTGGAGACCCCCTACCGGGAAAAAGCCGAAAGACAAACAACAACAAATGAGATGTTGTAATCTTTTCACAAAACATTACACAAAAATGAGCTTATTGTGACTTATAAAATCAAGTTTATGACCTAAAAATATAACAAATACCACTATATAGATTAGTTTGCAGTGAACACTTTGTTGTTTATACTTCTTTAGTACTCATTATGGGTCCAAAGATATGAACATTTGTTTGAATTGGGAGGGCATAACTTGATTTCCTCAAAAAGCTGAGCATCAACCACTAGAAGTTGAATACAATAAGTTAATTTTTATGTTTTAATTATTCTTTGAAATATAGAAGGCATACAGCTTACATTTAACGTGGCAAGTAATCCTAGCGAATAAAGCACCTTGAGAACAGTAAACAGTTCAAGTAGCAAAAGATATCTCAAGAGTGCACCATGTAGCTTGCCATATACCTTGCCCAAATGACTTCAAAATATCAACGATTCGTGGAAGCAACAATTTCTTTATTGCAGTAAAAGGTAGTAAGCGCTTTCACGTCTACAAGACGCTTCCTCAGACTTCTCAAGTCTGAGGAAGCGTCTTGTAGACGTGAAAGCGCTTACTACCTTTTACTGCAATAAAGAAATTGTTGTTTCCACGAATCGTTGATATTTTGAAGTCATTTGGGCAAGGTATATGGCAAGCTACATGGTGCACTCTTGAGATATCTTTTGATACAGCTTACATTTACTTATCTGCTTTATTTTTATTTACTTAGAATTTTTTTTACATTTGACTGAAATAGATTGAAAAAAGGCTAGTTTTGGACAAGGACAAAGGAGACAAGTTCCACATTAACTGGAAACACTTATAATCAAGAGCAACAACAATTTAAACCCAGTATATTGGAAAACAAAATCTAAATAATCATTTAGGCTCAAGGCAATAATGAAGGTTTAATTTTAATGAGTTCATATACATGCAGAAATACTAGTTCGATGAAGAGGAGGAAGGGAACTGAGAAAAGGTAGATGAAGGTATAAACATGCATTTAATGGGTAAGGGTTGTTAGTTGTCATGACGGGTAAGGTGTCTACCTCATGGACAAAAGGTGCAAGGTTTGATTCTCACCTTTGGTACTGTCTGGTTATTGGCAAGGCATGCAATAGTCTGCAGATTGACTGCCTAGTTATTTACCTACTAAGGACAGGTAACAAGCAAGAGGAATCTAGGAATAGCAGAAGCAAAAGTATAGAAGAGAAAAAAGTAAAAGCAAACAAAAAATTGCAAAAGAATAAGGGAGAAGAGTTGCATTAATCTTCACATGCTTTCCAGAATCCTCTGATTCAGAAAACACAGCTCTACCGCAAAGCATGACCATCAGCATTTTTACTTGAGGAGAAGAATTAGAATTAGTCCTTGTAGCCTGATTTTTGGTGATTTTATAATAAGTATAGGTACATATGGTATTATCCCTTTTTACACGAACAATTAGAGCTGTCATTTCACGATACTTCACACATATGTATATATTTTAAGAAACAGATCTCCTTTTTTTTTTTTATTTTATTTTTTTAAAAAAATAAAAAAAAAATATGTATATATTTTAAGAAACAGATCTCCTTTTGTTAGGTAAGAAAAGATAACTTAGAATTGTTGTTGGATAGAAAGAAAATGCAGCTGTAATTATTGTTCTCTACTGCCAAATTTGAATTAATTATTTAGTTTGAAGCTTGAGATGAAATTGAGAATTGAGACTTTGTATCTGACATTGATTCTAAATGTTTAGACTTCTTAAATATGTTATGTAACGTATCAACTGTTTCTAAAGAGACCAATGAAATGAACCAAACTGTGTAGAATTCAACACAAAGAACCAATCAAGTCTGAAGCTGTATTGGTGGAGTTGAAACACCTACAGATGGACAAAAAGAGATGATTGGTTACAGGAAAGCTTTTCCATTACCAATAGCATTTGATATGAATAAAATTAGACATTATGCAAGACAGCTGGAAAATAATTATCGGCAACCAAGAATTAGTCAGAATTGTTGGCAACAGACCTTTGTACACATACACAAAAACACAGAATTTTAAGTCCACATTGGAGAAAGAGCAGGTTATTTCACACAATCATTCCTCATGCGCCACTTTCAGATGTGAAAAGTCCAAGCAATGCAGATTCATTACAAACTTGTCAGTATTCAATATCACTGCTTATAATTTTACTTTGTGGCCAAAAGAGAGGTTCATTTGTGATTCCAAGGGAATGGTTTATTTTGCACAGTGTGAATCATGTGAAAGCTTCTACACAGGAAAACCCATTAGAACATTTGCTAGGTGTATTATGAGCATAACCTTGCCATCCAAAACAAAGATGAAACTAATGCTTTGGCAAGACATTTTAAGCTGTTCAGTGATTTAAAAAAATTTTCCTTTGGAGTAATTGAGACTCAGTATGAGTTTGTTTACAGGGGATTACAAGATGCGGCTAGAATGCCGTGAGTCATACTGGCAAATCAAACTGATTGTGGACAAATACCCAGGGTTAAATGACAGTATCAATATTAAATGTTTTCTGCCTGCACAAAAACTTTAACATTTTTAAGTAAAAGAGTTTATTCTGAAATGTACAAAATATACATTGATTTAGCCAGTTCGTATTTGTTGGACGAGTGTTTCTCCATTGGTTGTTCAAACTAAGGAAGTATTTTTTTAAAATGCTGATTGGATAAACTGGTGAATAGTTAAGCAATAACTGATGTGGTGTGGTATACTGAAGATTTACCCATGGTTGATGTGGTTTAATCATGACGGCAAAGCCCGAGTGATTAAATAAAGCCAACCGTGGGTAAATCTTCAATATACCACAATCATGGAGTTGGTTATTGCTATTATACAATGACATTATTTAAGAAAAAAAATACTTAGTTTTCTTAAATAATGTCTTTGTATAACGGCGCATTACTGTTCTTCTGCCAGTGGTGGTATACTGCTTCCTTGTGTTGATGTACTGCGCATGCGTATGGGACTTGCATTCCCATGCATACCCAGTACATCAATGCTTTGAAACGGAAACAATGGAGAAAAAGTCTTCGTTGCTCCATTTTTTTTTTTTTATTAAAAAAAAAAAAAAAAGTTTTGGACACTTTATACCAATGGAAAAAAGTTCGGGTGACCGGAATTTTTTCCGTTGGTATATTGTGGGATTTACAACGGGCACACTGGCCAATCAGCGTGCATGGTTTGGAATATTAATGAGGGCTCATTGTATAGTTTGAATTTTAAATATATGTGTATGATGGTTGGTTGTGATAAAGCAAGGAAGTTTTAGTGATTGGTCACACTAGGTAATGAAGTGAACAGTTCATATTTTTAACACGTGTATG
This sequence comes from Protopterus annectens, assembly GCF_019279795.1. Lineage (NCBI taxonomy): Eukaryota > Metazoa > Chordata > Ceratodontiformes > Protopteridae > Protopterus > Protopterus annectens. The sequence continues at coordinate 209,316,578 of NC_056747.1, read as the reverse complement.
TTGATTAGATGTTATGAAACAGGGAAATTAATGTTTTGAGGTTGACTGGTTCAATACAGATCGTGTGACCTTTTGGCACGAGTTTTAAATGCGGCAGTCATTTGATTTTGTATGTTCTGAAGAAGTTCTGTCTTGATTAAATAGAACAAAAGCGCTAAACCTCAACCTGAGTCCATGTGGTCTCCTTCTGCTGGTCCATAGAATTGTTGTTTAATCAACTGTTTCATTATTGCATCTTTCTGTATCCTAGCTTTGATTAAATACATTTTAACTGGATTTTCCACCATCCAACTCTGGTAATGTTGAGTTCTTAAACAAAACTGTCTTTCTAGTTACCTGCCCCTTATCTTAATTTCACCACATATCTCTTTCCCTCTCCCCTTTCATTGACTGTTGTGAATAAGCACAAAAATTATCATTTTGTGAAATCACTCACATTCAACTATTTAAATTTATTGGTTATCTCTCCGCATTCCATAGAACCAGAATACAAAGTACCGACCCCCTTTCAATCTATCTTTTAATTAGTGGCTCTCCACTAAGACAGCTAAGGCTTGGCTTGTTACCCCCTCTTTCATATCTAACTGTTTAGCACACACTGCAGTGCTTAGGATGCTAACCCATCTTTTTCCATCTTATCTTTAAAATCTGCAACATCTATTGCAAGACCAGTTATTGGAGAGCCCACATTATGCCTCTCAGTAATTAGTGCTTCTGTTTTCTCCACCTCCAGGCTTAGTTGCTCAGCATAATGCATCTGAGGTTATCCAAGTGCAACTAACTCTGGGCAAAACTGCAATCCAAATTGCTACAGATCCCCCATCATGCCCCAGGATTCCCACTCCTCTTTTCTTGATGTACTGGAAAATATTAGGGTTCAACCAAACACCCTAATAATGGGTGACTTCAACTACCCCACCATTAACTGGGAAAACTACTCATGTACCAACTCCTTAGCTCAACGCTTTGTGGAATTCATAAGCTCCAATGCCCTGGATCAGCTTATCCACACCCCCACCAGGGGCAACAATATCCTAGACCTAGTCATTACCAGCATGAGTAACCTTGAAGTCATCTCCTCGTTGGTCAGATCCGACCATAAGCTAATCAACCTACATATCCACATCCCACCCCCACCCCCCATTAAGGAAACCATGGTAAAAGATTTCTCCAAAGCTAACTTCATGCTTCTGAAGACAAAAGTGGCGAACTTCATGACACCCATGCAGAAGGACAATACAGTTACGACTGCTGAATCCTACACAAATGCATTCTATAAGCACTTACACGAGTGCATGGATCATGCTATCCCAAACAGAATCAAGACGCTATCCTCCAAAAAAAGGAAGCCAATCTAGTGGTCCCCTGCCATAAACAAACTGTACAACAGAAGGAAGAAACTGTTATAAAAGAGAGTAAAATCCCATGAGTGGAGGAGCTCCCTGGTTAGCCTCAGTAAGAAGCTGAGATCCCTTATAAGATCCTCTAAAGCTAGCTACGAAACCAAAATCACCACTAATTCTAAGAACAACCACAAAGCATTCTATAGCTATGTCAAGAATCTCAATGGCAACACCCAGATCTGCTCTGAGTTACAGCACAACGGCACGAAAATTACAGAGCCAACTGATATTGCCAACATCCTGGCAGATAGGTTCAGTGCTACCCCCCCCCCCATCCCCTAAAGGCCCATATCTATACAGGAAGAATGCAGAGTCCCTGTAATCACAACAATGCAGGTAAAAGCTGCACACTCTAAAGCCAAAAACACAGCATCCATGGGACTGGACAACATCCCAGGCTGCGTTTTACATGAACTTCAGAACGAACTGGCTCCCCACTTAAGCACCATGTTCAATACTAGCCTCGCATCAGTCTTTGTGCCCACCGAATGGCACACAGCAACAATTATCCCACTCCACATAGGGGGAGCCACCACTGATTCTGGGAACTATCGACCTATTAGCCTGACGAGCCTGGTCTGCAAGGCCATGGAACGTATCATCATGGAACTCATAAACAAAGACATTGGTAACCTCCAAACTCTGGATCCTACCAAGTTCGGGTTTGTGAAAGGCAGATCATGCCTCCTGAACCTGATCAACTTTTTTGAGGCAGTCACCAAAGCCATAGATGAGGGTAAGGTGGTTCACACAGCCTATCTTGACCTCGCCAAGGCTTTCAATGCCATCCTCATTCTGTAATTATAGCTAAACTCACTAAACTAGGTATAAATCATTACATCACAAGATGGGTTGCCAATGGGCTCACTGACAGAACCCACACTGTAAAAGTTGCAGACTCCAAATCTGACTTCAAAGCAGTGACAAGTCGAGTACCACAGGGTTCCGTCCTGGTACCTCTCCTGCTTGGTATCTACTTCTCTGAAGTACAGGCTAACACAGAAGGCCTCTGGCTAATGAAATTCACAGATGACTGCAAACTAGGAGTCATAGTCAAGTCCCCAAATGATGTGGACATCCTACAGAAGGGCCTCGCTGAGACAGATGCCTGGTGTCATAGCCATGGCCTCAAGCTCAATGCCAAAAAGTGCAGTGTCATCCCCCTTTGGTAAAAACTCTGTACCCATGAACTACCACATAGGCAGCAATCTACTTAACATCGAATGTGTGATGAGACCTTGGGACCCAGGTGGACAGTAGTCTCTCCTTTGATAGTCACATCGCCACAGTAGTCAGGAAGTCCTTCTACGTGGCACACTATCATAAAAGGGTTCTCATCCAGGAAAAAAAGAGGTCATTGTTCCCCTCTACTTGATACTCATTAGACCCATTATAGAGTGCAACGTCCCTTTTGGAATGTACCTCACAAGACATCTGCAGCAGCTGGAAAGGCCACAGAAGGTCCTCACAAAGAGGATTACTGGCCTCAAACAAATGCCCTACACTGACCACCTCAAAAAACTCCAGCTTTACTCCGTAGCATATCGCCTACTCCGAGGTGAGTTCTGCCTAACATATAAAGCTATGTCAAACCCAGAGCTGTTGGACATGCTACACCTAAAGAAATCCCAATCCCTCCAAGCTACATGCTGTAGGGACCTAAACCTTGTCACAGCAATAAACAGGACATGCTGGAGGGATAGATTCCTGTCCCAGAGACTTCCCATACTGTGGAACAGGCTACACATCTATGTCAAGCAAAGTTCTTCATTAGCACTCTTCAAGAAAAATCTTGATGAGTGGATGGGAAATAGGAAATACACCCCAGGGATCACTTCTGTGTCTCAGCTCTACAGTGCCACAGGAAAATAACTTTCTTGGGTGGCGTAAGCCAGGGAACTTTGTTGGCTAGGCTTACGTAGGCCCTTGGGCCGATAGCCTAGTACCTACCTATGAACCTATGAACTAGTAGGTGTCAGCCAGTAGCCATTCACATGACTCCCCTCTTTTCTTCATTCTTAACAAACTAATTCTTTGTTTTCAGTAAGTACTGCTTGATTTGTTTCTAACTTCAGAATATCTGTCTAAATACTTCATCCTTAAATTTTCAGTGTCTACCTGTTAGTTTTCTCTCTAGTATGTGACAGTGCCCTACATAGACACAGACACCTTGAGTGACATTTTTCCTGTAAACGCATGATTTAAATTTCACTAATACCTAGTTGCATACAGCACAACTAGTTTTTAGTGACCAGCACTGTACCCAGAGCTGCAAACCAGATACTCCTGACATTGCTTTATATTCTCACTCCATCTGTCTAATCAATAAAAAGGATCTGTTGCCATGGATATGAACTTTTCTACTATCTCCATTACCAGTTTGGTGGATCTGGACATCCTGAGGCAGTGTAGAAGTTGCCCCATGTTTGCTGGCAACCAGTTAATTCTCAAATAAACTGATATGGTATGTGAGAGATGTATTTACACAATGTCACTGGAGGCAAAGCTCTCACATAAAAGTATTCCTAATGCCAATAAGGATGTCAGTAGTACTCACGCTGCACCCATCACACACAATTCAAAGCAGACATATAGACCCACATATGCTGAGGCACTTAAATGTAACCTTCCTAAACCCCAAAGACCACCTAGACAAATACCTTCAGCAGCCCCAAAGGTACTCTTTCAAAACAACACCCACATCAACACATAACAGCCACATCTCATGGAGCCTCTACTTCTAAGCCCATAAGGCAAGCCACCACACAATCCAACATTCTGGTCATGGGACACTCCATTTTGAGACACACTGATGTCCCTCTCACCAGGCTGAGTAAGGAGAAAGTCACATTCAGTTCTTTATCAGGGGTTATAATCTGTCACATTACACACTCAGGACATTGGAGCACAAGTACCAGTATGACTCAGTCATAGTCCATGTGGGGTGTAAATGACCCAAGACATACCTTCCTAGATTATATGAAGAGAGACATCATGGAGTTCTCGGAATATGATTAATTGATGAATAATTACAAAACATGCTGGAGGGATAGGTTCCTGACCTAGTGACTCCCCAGACTCTGAAATAGACTGCCCATACATGTCAAGCAGAGCGCCTCTTTGGCCCTTTTCAAAAGGAACCTTGATGATTGGATGGGAGATAGGAAATTCAGGGGTACAAGGAAGTAAATACTGTGGGAAGAAATAACCAGGGACTTGTTATGGCTAGGCTTGTGTAGGCCCTAGGGCTGCTAGCCTAGTACCAACCTATGAATCTATGAGTCCCAGGCTGGTATGAGCCCTAGCACTGAGCAACATTTTACCTTCTCCAAGGATGATGCCACAATGCGAACAAAAGATGAATGACTTTAATAATCAGCTTAGTTTCTGGTTTCATTCTAAGGGGTGCAATATTTGTCAGCATGGAAGGAGATAGTCAACAGACCACACTGCTTTGCTAGGGATGGTCTGCACCTCTCCCCTCTAGGCTTTTGAGTATTAGCTAAAACATTGTCTTCCCCATAGTCATTTTTTAAGCAATGTTAAACTGAAAGTATTGTTCTGACATAGCAAATCAAAACCAAGAAAATCTAAAGGTATTACTGCTTAATTCTAGAAGTCTAAACAAAAAAACTCCACTCCCTAGAAGCTCTCTTCACCCTAGAGAATGCTGATGTCTATGTTATCACTGAGACATGGTTTAATGCCATGGAGAGCACACTGACAGTGCAAGGTTATAATGCCTTCCACACACACAGACTAGCTGATACACAGACAGGGACTAAAGATGGAGGTGTCTCTGTTTACATAAAAAATAAATATACTTCAAGGCTGGTGAAACAGTACAATGCACTTGAGCTATTCCATGTTCAAATCATCATAGGTAAAATCCTATACCATTTTCTTTCAAGCTGTAGGTCCCCCTCATAACCCATGAAACCCATGCCATGTATTTAAACCTATTGGAAATACTCACCATCTGACCCAATACCATATTCATAGGCAACTTTAATTACCCCACTATTAACTCAGAATCATATATGACACCAAATGTACAGACACAGAGATTCCTCGACTTTTGCAAACACAAACTCCTTGGACTAGATTGTCAGTACACCAACTAGGGGTGCAACCTTACTGGATCTTGTCCTCACTAATTTGGGAGAGTGCTGCACACCTCTTAGTGTAATGTCTTCCCTGATAAGGTTAAACCCCAAAATGGTCTCCTTAGAAGTAAAAAGTAAAACGTGGACCCCTAGCTAATCCTGGAATATTCAGGAACTAATCTAAGGCTAACTTCCTGCTATTAAGTGATAACCTGGCAAAATGTCAAGCCTAGTAAACCCTAAGAACACTGCTGCCTATGCAGAACTGTTCACAGAAACCATGTACAATCATGTTAATAGCTGCATAGAGGCAGCTGTACCCACCAAGAAGTACAGAACTAACTCAAAAAACAAGCCACCCTGGTGGAATCTCAGAATCAGTAGGCTGTATAACAGAAGTAGGAAATTCTTGGCAAAAGCCTAGGAGGTGCAGCACCCAGCAAGATAAAAGCACTCTTAACAAACAACTCAGAGGATAAATAAAGTCTACCAAAACCAAATTTGAAGTAAATTTGGCCTCACAGGCCAAGGACAACCACAAGGCATTCTTCAGCTATGTCTGCAACCTTAAAGGCAACAGTTGTGTGCAGACCTCATTGTAAATGGAGCTACCTATACTGAGACAGAAGATACAGCAAACCTATTAGCCAACAAATTAATCTCCAACTTTACTCTTCTCCCCCCTCAACCTTCCCTCTGGAAGTATAACCCCCCTTATATCACTAGGGAACAGGCCTTTAATCCTTTCTCAAAGGCCAAGAATACTGCATCAATGGACCCAGACACTATCCAAGGATGCCTTCTAAATAGCATGAAACATGACCTATCTGGTCCTCTGGAATTGCCATTTAACTGTTGCCTACAAGTAGGCTTCATGCCTCATGAATGGAGAACAGCAACAGTCATCCCTATGAACAGAGGCGGACCATCTACAGACCCTGGAAACTACAGACTCAGAAGTCTCACTAGTCTTAAATGCAAAGCCATGGAAAGAATTATCATGGGAATGATCAGTAATGATATAGTAAACTTCCAGACACTGGACCCAACCCAGTTTGGTTTCATCAACGGCAGGTCATGCTTACTCAGTTTGGTGGACTTCTTTGAGAAGGTCACCAAAGTAATGAATGAGGGCAAAATGATTCACACTGCCAGCCTTTACCTGGCCAAGGCATTTGACCCAATACCCCTCTTGGGCATTGTTGACAAACTCAAGATTTTAGGTACAAACCCATATGTCACATGGTAGATAGCCAACTGGCTCAGAGATAGGTTCCATTCAGTTAATATTGGGGAGCTGACCTCTACAAAGAAGCCAGTCACAAGTGGAGATCCTCAGGGATCAGTCCTTGGACCATTCCTTTTTGGCATTTACTTCTCTGAAGTCAAGAACAATGTAATTTGTCTCTCTTTGACTAAATTTGCAGATGACTGCAAATTAGGAGCTGTCATTGAATCCAGTACTGACACAAATGTTCTCCAGGAAGGGTTCACAGAGACAAACATCTGGTGTCAGATCCATGGACTAAAACTAAATGCCAAGAAATGCATAATAGTATTTTTATAGGTTCATAGGTAGGTACTAGGCTATTGGCCCTAGGGCCTATACAAGCCTAGCCAAAAAGATACCCTGGCTTTCACCACCCAAGAAAATTATTTTCCTGTGCCCCTGTCGAGCAGAGCCACAGAAGTGATCCCCGGGGTGAATTTCCTATTTCCCATCCAATCATCAAAATTTTTCTTGAAGAGTCTGCTACTTTCGCAGTGTGGGTTCTGTCAATGAGCCAGTTGGCAACCCATCTTGTGACATAGGGATTTATACCTAGTTTAGTGAGTTTATCTATAATTCCAGAGTGGGGGATGGTGTCAAAAGCCTTGGTGAGATCTAGATAGGCTAAGGCTTTGGTGACTGCTTCAAAGAAGTCAGATAGGTTTAGGAGACATGATCTGCCTTTTGCAAACCCGAACTGGGTGGGTCCAGAGTTTGGAGATTACCATTGTCTTTGTTTATAAGTTCCATGATGATACATTCCATGGCCTTGCAGAGCAGGCTCATTAGGCTAATGGGGCGGTAGTTACCCAGGTCTGAGGTGGCTCCCCCTATGTGGAGTGGGATAACCATCACTGTGTGCCATTCAGTGGGCACAAAGCCTGAGGTGAGGCCATGATTGAATATGGTGCTTAGGTGGGATGCCAGTTCATTCTGTAGTTCATGTAGAACGCAGCCTGGGATGTTGTCAGGTCCCATGGATGCTGTGTTCTTGGCTTTGGAGAGTGTGGTTTTTATCTGTGCAGCCATGATTACAGGAACTTTGCATTATTCCAGTATAGAAATGGGCCCTTTAGGGGATGAGGGAGGGGTAAAGTTAGCACTGAACCTATCTGCCAAGATGTTGGCAATATCAGTTGGTTCTGTATATTTAGTGCCATTGTGCTATAACTCAGAGCACATCTGAGTGTTGCCATTGAGATTCTTGACATAGCTATAGAATGCTTTGTGGTTGTCTTTAGAATAACTGGCAATTTTGTTTTCATAACTAGCTTTGGAGGATTTTATGAGGGAAGGGATCTCAGCTTCTTACTGAGGCTGACCAGGGAGTTCTTCCAGTCATGGGATTTTACTCTTTTTTGCAACAGTTTCTTTCTTCTGTTGTAGAGTTTGTTTATGGCAGGGAACCACCAGATTGGCATCCTTTTTTTGGAGGATAGCATTTTAGTTCTGTTAGGGATAGCACGATCCATGCACTTGTATAAGTGCTTATAAAGTGCATTTGTGTTGGAGTCAGCAGTCGTACCTCTATTGTCCGTCTGCATGGGTGTTGTGAAGTTTTTCACTTCTGTCTTAAGCGTGAAGTTGTCTTTGGAGAAATTATTTACGCTGGTTTCCCTAATGGGGGATGGGGGCGGGATGTGGATGTCTGGGGTGATTAGCTTGTGGTCTGATCTGACCAATGAGGAAGTGACCTCTGGTGTGGAACACCGGTTGTCCATGTTGGTATTGAACAGGTCTAGGATATTGCTGCCCCTGGTGGGGGGTGTGTGGATAAGTTGATCCAAGGCGTTGGAATTTATGAAGTCCCGAAAATGTTGAGCAAAAGAGTTGGTACATGAGTAGTTTTCCCAGTTTAATGGTGGGTAGTTGAAATCACCCATTATTAGAGTGTTGGGTTGTACCCTAATATTTTCCAGTGTATCAAGAAATGAGGAGTGGGAATCCTGGGGCATGGTGGGGGATCTGTAGAAAGTTACAATTTGGATTGTGGTCTTGCCTAGAGTTAGTTGCACTTGGGTAATCTCAGATGCATTATGCTAAGCAACAAGCCTGGAGGTGTGTTAGGTGGCCAAAAGGTGTGATATGAATTATAGCCTGGTAATGCAGGGGTGCTCCCTGGAGCCTTGAACCAGGTCTCTGTTACTGCACAGATGTTGAAGTTCCCCATTTTAAGGAGTGCCTCGAGTAAATGTATTTTGAGGTTTAGACTTCTAGCATTGAGTAGCATTACCCTCAGATTTTGCTTGCTTGTACCTGTTATGGTGGTGAGTTTGTCATTTGAACCTTGCCTAAAAAAGGCACTATAGGGGTAGCAAGAGCCTTAGCCAATATCTGGAATCCCAAGGGTGACAGGTGCAGGCCATCTCTGGCAAACATTGTGGTCTGTTGATCATGTCATCCCAGGCAGACAGATACTGGATCCCCTTAGAATGACATCAGAAGCTTAGCCAATTGTTGAAGTCAATCATTTTGTCCTTGTACTGTGGTATCATTCTGGGTGATGGCAGGATGCTGCTCAGAGCTAGGGTTATACCTGCCTGGGATAGAAGATTGGAGAGCTCCTCTATGTCTCTTTTCATGTAGTCCAGGGAGGTATTTTTCAGGTCATTCACACCAACATGGACAATGATAGAGTCATATTTGTACTTGTTGTGGAGTGACCGGAGTGCGTGCATTATGTGGCGGATCCTGGCACCCGGCAGGCAGCTGACAGTAACTTTCTCCTTGTTTAGCCTGGTGAGTGGAACATCAGTGTGCCTTACTATAGAGTCACCTATGACTAGAGTGTTGGGTACATTGTTATGCCTTATGGGCTGTGGTTGAGTGGCACACTGAGTTTGTTTGCTGTTTGTCATTTGGGTTGTGTTGGGGGGGTGGAGGTTGCATGTGTTTCTGCTTTGAAGGTCTCTGTTGCTTGAGCAGAATTTTATTGAGAGCCTCCACGAATGTAGGTGTGTGTTTTGTGTTGCTATCTGTGTGTTTTGGTGGTGTAGGTTTTGAGGGACTATGTGATGAGTGTGATGTGGTACAAGTGTTTTCCTTCTCCTCTTGACTGTCTAGTCCAGTCTTGGGTGAAGAGATCTTTTCTTCCAGTTTGGCTATATAAGTGCATCTCCCACAGGTTGTAGTGTTGGGTGGTAGGAGGAGAGGGTTGTCTGTGTACATGAGGCAATTGCCTGAAGATGCCCAGATTCATCAGGTAGACAGGAGAAAACACTGGGAGCTGACCCTTAGACATGCCTGGATAGGTGCTTATTTATTAAGTACTAAAAGCTGTTTTCCTCTAGAGAAGTGTGGAAAGTTGAGTGCTGTAGTAATTTGTATCATATTTAGTGCTTACAATGTGTTCTGAATAAGTGCTGAGCTCAAAGAAACAGATTTGAGTGCTAAAACTAAAAAAAAACTGGCTAGTTCTAAGGGAAAATTTGAAGTGCAAACTTTATGGTGCCAGGAATAGTTTAACTCTATCTAAGCAGTGATGCATAAAGTGTATTTTTTTTAATATAACAGTAGCAAATGAGCAAACTGATTTAAACAAATTAACCAATAAAAAGCTAAAACTGAGCCCCATTCCAGCAGTCTTCGATCAGCCAAGTTCAACTGCACACTCCTGCCACTAGTGTGCAGGGGAACCTTCTCCAAAAAAGATGGTCTGGATTAGTGCTCAAGTTATAGAAACAAAGCTACATTCAGCAGGTCTGAATTTAGTCTATGCTACACCAAATGAGGCGTAGCAATTTCAGAGAGAAACAGTTCAAATAAGCAGGCACAGTAAGCCTTTAACCAGAAACTCCC